>NC_092152.1:69534492-69571992 GCF_045791955.1 Oncorhynchus clarkii lewisi | reverse complement strand
GGCTTTCAAACTTCTCCAGGGGGCTACCATCTTTTCCAACCTGGACCTTCGGAATGCCTACCACCTTGTGAGGATACGCGAAGGAGACAAGTGGACGACAGTGTCCACTGGCAGTGTTGAAAGCTATGAGTACCTGGTCATGTTGTTTGGACTCACCAACTGTCTTCCAGGCCCTGGTCAATGATGTGCTCCGGGACATATTGAATCGTTTTGTTTTTGTCTACCTCGACGACATCCTGGTTTTCTCTCATTCTGCCCAGGAACACATTCTCCATGTTCGACAGGTCCTTCAGCGCCTCCTGGAAAATCAGTTGTTTGTAAAAGCTGAGAAGTGCGAGTTCCACCGCTCCACTCTCTCCTTTCTGGGATACATCATCACTGAAGGGAATGTTCAGATGGATCTGGAAAAGGTGAGAGCAGTGGTGGATTGTCCCCAGCCCATGTCCAGCAGCGGACAAGGCTTTTGGGGATCTAAAGCAGCGATTCACTACTGCCCCCATCCTCATCCATCCGGACCCAACTCGCCAGTTTGTGGTTGAGGTCGATGCTTCCGAGGTGGGGCAGGGGTTTTTCACTGACCATACTGCCTGCCCTGCCCTGACCTCGAGTCTGCCTGCCACTCTGTACCTCCTGGACTCTGACCTTGTTATGATATTTTGCCTGTCCACCACCATTATTTTGCCTGCCCCTTGGATTATAATAAATATCAGAGACTCGAACCATCTGCCTCCCGTGTCTGCATCTGGGTCTCGCCCTGTGCCCTTATAGAAGCAGTATTATAACACATTTTGTGTAATCACTCTTTCACAATCAGTCTCATAATGTCTTTGTGACTTTCATGCTGTTTACAATTGAATCTCTATGAAAATGTCTTGCTGATAAGTTATTGCCCACTATTAGTGACAATGACTATGTCAAAGACCAGAAGCAGCATACTGGCACTGTCTACGGTCTTCTTCTTTCAACATGAATGCATTATGCATCCTATCAATAACCATTTCACTAACCTAATATTGTATGCATTTCAGTAAGATATTAAGAACATTTGAATCCCTCTTTATCTCCCCCTTTCTCTCTGCTGTTGTTGTGGTCAGATAGTGTTAGTGTTTGCTAGCCACATCGTAAAGATCAAGCTTCTTTTCTCTGAATACCTCCTGTGTATCGCTGTGCCTCCTGACTACCCTCTCTGTCTCACGTCGTCTCCCTCTGTCCCTCTATGTCCCATTCTGTCAGTGGTCTAAAGTACTTAAGTCCAAATACTTTAAAGTACAACTTAAGTAGTTTTTGGGGTATCTGTACTTTACCGTCCATTGATAAAGTGATCATGTAAGATCCACCACAGGCTTCATACCTCGGACTATTTGGAGGGAAGCTTTGTCTCCGCTTTTGACACGGCGTTGTCAAATAGTCGTTTCATGCCTGTGACAAAAGCCTATAATCATAGTCTCTGTCTCTCTCTAACTCCAAGACTATGATCTCATCCCTATGACTGACTATTTTTAGCTTCCCGGGTACACACAGTGTAATGATATGCCAAATAACTCATGTCCCAGCCGCCAATCTATGTGAAAGAGGACAGTGCCAATCAGTCAACTTAGGTTCCAAACTTCAGGTAAGATTTCCTCTTTCATTTCTCCTTCACATAACTGTTTTATATGTGGCTGAGAAAGAAAAGCAGGCAAATGTTTTCTACAATTTGTAAAACCAACAAACACGCACACACACACGCAAACACACACACACAGAGAGAGAGAGACACACAAAGCCAGCCAGACAGACAGAAAGACAACACTACATAAAACTGCCTGAATGAAAAAGTGAAAAACTAATACCTTCTGTTTTCAAAATCAGTTAGTGGACAACAATCTACAGAGCTAAAACCACACAAGTTTCCATGTCTCTCCTTGTCTGGATCTATGCCTGTACAGTATATACAGGGCTGTGGTGTTATCTGGTTTTATCTCCACTTGAAATAACCCGTTTTGAATCTTTTCAAGAGATTGATTAGATATCAACACCTTTGTCTTGGCTTGCCTTGAGTACACAATACCTTGGACCAACTAACAAAAGCTGCATGGTAACCTTTGTTAATGTGAAATAAAAATGAACTTATATGTGTGTTAGCGATAACAACATTATCAAATGACAGGGGAATAAGTCCTACTGCAGAAGGTATCTGGGGCTGTCACACCCTGACCATAGTTTACTTTGTATGTTTCTATGTTTTGGTTGGTCAGGGTGTGATCTGAGTGGGCATTCTATGTTACATGTCTAGTTTGTCCAGTTCTATGTTCGGCCTGATATGGTTCTCAATCAGAGGCAGGTGTTCGTCATTGTCTCTGATTGGGAACCATATTTAGGTAGCCTGGGTTTCACTGTGTGTTTGTGGGTGATTGTTCCTGTCTATGTGTTTTCACCAGATAGGCTGTTTAGGTTTTCGTTACGTTCATTACGTTCTTTATTTTGTAGTGTTTGTATTGATTCGTGTTTTACGTTTGTTTATTAAAACATGGATCGCAATCGACACGCTGCATTTTGGTCCGACTCTCCATCTCATATAGAAAACCGTTACAGGGGCATTGCTATATGAAATCCATACTGTCACCTATTTTAGCCTTGTAATGATTCCTATGAAAACATACACAAGCTCTGTTCATCTTGAACGATCTGTAGGGATCAGCATCATCCCAGCTGAATGACGAATCAAAAACCATTGACATGAGTCGTCATAGTGATTATGAGTTAGACAGGTACAGTATGACAGCTAACAGGGGGATTTTCCATTGACCATGATCCCACAGATATCAGGGCAAGGGGATTTAATCTCACCTTTGACCCTTTGACTCATGACTCAGCAAAGTTCAAATGGTAACGTTCTAAACACGCATTGATCCACATCCCACAGTGACATAGCAACAGGATGAGTCCTAGGCTATCTCTACTTGACTAATTCCTATCTCCACTATTTGACTTCACTGTATTGCCAAAGTCTGTGTGATAGGGCCTTGTGTGTGATTGTGTTTGTAGATCATTGGTATTTAACTTGAGTAACACTGTGGTTTTGTGTTGTCATTGTCAGGTGACTAAACGTAATCAGGGATGGCGTTTCAATGACTTCAACTCATCAAACTGGTTATTGTGCAATGAGCTTTCTCATACATTGGAAGCACCCCCACACTGAGTTTAGACAAAGACTACATTAGTGAATATGGTGAGGAGAGGGATAGAGAAAGAGAGAAAGAGAGCGAGAGAGAGCGAGAGAGAGAGACAGAGAGACAGAGGACAAGGGGGTGTGTGATGAGGGTAACACAAAGGAAGCTCTACAAAAAGTACCCAAGTAAAAATTTTAAACAAATACCTTTATAGAAAATGACCCAAGTAAAAGTGAAAGTCACCCTGTAAGATAATACATGTGTAAAAGTCTACAAGTATTTGGTTGTATATATACTTAAGTATCAAAAGTAAATGTAATTGCAAAAATATACTTTAGTATAAAAGGTAAATGTATAAAAAAAAATGTCACATTTTTTAAATTAAGCGAAACAAACGGTACATTTTTCTTGTTATTTTAAATTATGGATGGCCAGAGGAACAGTCCAACACTCAGACATAATTTACAAACAAAGCATTTGTGTTTAGTGAGTCCGCCAGATCAGAGGGAAGCGTTGAACTCGCTGAACGGTTATAACAACATCAGACTGATTGGCACTGTCCTCTTTCACATAGATTGGCGGCTGGGACATGAGTTATTTGGCATATCATTACACTGTGTGCACCCGGGAAGCTAAAAATAGTCAGTCATAGGGATGAGATCATAGTCTTGGAGTTAGAGAGAGACAGAGACTATGATTATAGGCTTTTTGTCACAGGCATGAAACGGCTATTTGTCAACGCCGTGTCAAAAGCGGAGAAAAAGCTTCCCTCCAAATAGTCTGAGGTATGAAGCCTGTGGTGGATCTTACATGATCACTTTATCTATGGACGGTGTTATTATACATGATTTACCGGCACGCGTAATTAAATATTGTATCATTGCCATATTTTGCGAAATTTCCTAAAACCAGACTTTTGACTTATAATTTAGTGTGTGCTACTAATATAGGCGAGTGGGGCTACACTTGCAGACTAAATGCAAAATACATACACCTAGACTTTAGGGTAGCAAATCTCCATAGTTGATGTTAGGTGCTGTGAGTTACTCTATACGTTTAGCCTACATTACAGGCTTGCATTTGTTGGTTGGCCTATGAGTAGCCCAAACTGTATTGGTAAACATACAACAAACCTGGCAGTGGCCTTAGTAACCAGGCTGTGTTTTAGACCGGGAAACTGGTCAAACAATTTGGTTGGTGAAAACGAAGTCCCTCCTATTGCTGTCAAATAGCCAATGTTATGCTGCGTTCATAACCAAATGGGAAGGTGGTAACTACAATGGTCAAGTCGTAAATATGAGTAGGTGCATTCAGGTTTTGATGGGACACACCATCAAACACGGAGGACATTAGGCTTGAGATTGTTGTGCTATGTTTTTCACATGACGACAGAGAGGTGCAAGTGGGAAACTCAGAGCACGCGGATGATTGGCCTACACGATTTTGGCTCTAGTAATTACCAGTTGGATGGGGTTGAAAGGGATTTTCCCCAGTCGTATGCTGGTATTTACTAAATTACGAGAAATTGTGAACGAAGCATTATATCACTGATTAGACTGAGTAAATGAGGGTAGGTAGAAGGTGAGCATTGTTAAAATAGTTGTAGGGTGGTAATTTGGCTGGATAGTGTCGTATAAAACTACATGATTAAACTGGCGTGCGCGGCTAAAGTTCGTCTGTACAATAGACTTCAACAAGTGAGTTGCTCATGACACGCAGTCCATTAAAACCAGAGGAAATGTCTGACCTCTGAACGTCGAGATAAAGTGCAATGTACAAGAGAGTGGTTTAATGTATGACTTTGGAGCAGGGTCCGGCGGAATCAGTGCTTTAGATAAAGTTTTTTTTAAATATATATAGCACTGTAGTGCACGTAGGAAAATCTCCTCCTGGTTGGAACGCATTGTTCATTACTGAATGACTCCCATGTAACCACTGCTTAATAGCAGCCTATATGAGGGGATTATGATTTGATAGGACCACGTAGGAAGTACATGTTTACTTGTCTTATGTAACGAATGTTCTACACAATCTAGTATATACAGATGATGGGAGTGGGGAATGTTGTAGCCTATATTTTCTCCCCAAAAAGAACTTGCAATTGACACGTGATTCATGCGGGATATGCCACCATTCACCATTCACTCCTTTGGCTATTTCCCTGCCAATGTTTCCATACTGTCGTTCTCAAAAAATGTTACCATACCTTATACCATACCTTATACATACATTGAAGTATTATTCTTTCCAATAAATAGTCTCTTGCAAAACTGTCTAATTTTGCTTCTGCTGTGAATGATTCTTTCAGATGAAGCAGTTTATTTAGGAGAACGGTGCTTCAATGTCCCCAAAAGGTGGCACTGTTGAGTTTTACAACGGCAGATGTACGTCTGCTCTCCACAAATCCTTTGTAATTTTATTTCATAGAACTTCAGCACAGAATCGTATGTATTCCTGTATTCTGTAACATATCAATACTGTATGAGCCAACGCTGTTGTTCATGTCACTAAGATGATTGTAATGCATGCTTATGCATTTTGGTTAGGCTACTGGTAAATTTGACCACTTAGAATTTCAAGTAACACGAACTGTGAAAACGTGTGCATAACCATCCCCCAATATTTGCACATCATAAATCATGAATATTATGTTTTGATACTTTTGAAACTAATATAAATCCTACAACCATACAAAAGCGTTATTACGCATTTATTTCATGACAACAACTAATAATATATATTATTGCTTCAATAACTTCATAATTTGCATATTGCAATTTACATTTGATTATTAAAATGTTACCATTGCCACTTGCAATAACACTAAATCGAACCATAATGTGCACACAGCCTACTGTCCTTTCCCCACCATGAGCGCAGTGAGATAATTGAATGGTTATTTTTTGTCCAAATGGTAGAATAAATGGCCATTAAAATAATATAAATGGAGAGGCGAAAGAGTTAAGAGGTTGAGTTGCAGCTGACAGTCAGCTGATAGCCTTTGACAGTTGAGAAAAGTTTTGTTTCTGTACTAATATGTTAATTAGCCCATAGATTGTGCGAGCCCATTGGCTCTTCGTCCGAGTCAATTTCCCATTTCCAACCTGACGTCAGGGCGGCTATAAAACTCTGCAATGCTTTTAAACTCATCTGCTGTGTGATCCTTCTAAAAAATCGCCTACAAGTCAGAGGCATTTACGTGCGAGGCTACATTTACCCCTCTCCTTCGACATTTCACCCTCTCCGCTTTACGCAATGTAGGCCTATCCATGAAGAAACAGTAATGTGTTAAATGTTAAAAATACAAATTCGCCGAATTTCTTATGCTGAAAGAGGACTCCGCAACTCGCCTGCACGGCTCTGGTGCGTCTGTGCAATAGACTCTGAAAAGAAAACTATTAATTTACAGTTGGGAACACGTCGCTGCAAAAAGGACATTGAAAACCTATTTTTTCACTTTAAGACAAATACGCTTAAAAAGCAAACTGGCTCACGTTCTTCCAAACCAACCCAGTTTGACAGCTGCTCTTCACCCCCTTTGGAGGACTGTCGGCAGCAAGAGGATGGCATCAGAACTGGCAATGAGCAACTCCGACCTGCCCACCAGTCCCCTGGCCATGGAATATGTTAATGACTTCGATCTGATGAAGTTTGAAGTGAAAAAGGAGCCGGTGGAGCCCGATCGCAACATCAGCCAGTGCAGCCGCCTTATCGCCGGGGGATCCTTGTCTTCCACCCCGATGAGCACGCCTTGCAGCTCGGTGCCCCCTTCTCCAAGCTTCTCGTCGCCCAGTCCGGGGTCGGGGAGCGAACAGAAGGCACACTTGGAGGATTTCTACTGGATGTCCGGTTATCAACCGCAGTTGAATCCGGAGGCGCTGGGCTTCAGCCCCGAAGACGCAGTTGAGGCGCTGATCAACAGCAGTCACCAGCTCCAGTCCTTCGATGGCTATGCTAGAGGGCAGCAGTTTGCCGGCGGAGCCGGAGGAGGAGGCACCATGGGCGGGGAAGAGATGGGCTCTGCCGCGGCGGTGGTGTCCGCAGTTATCGCCGCCGCAGCAGCCCAGAACGGGGGGCCCCACCACCACCATCACCACCACAACGGCGGCCACCATCACCAATCACCTGGGGTCTCGTCCAACGGCAGCTCCGGAGGAAACCACCCACACATGGGACATTTGGACGACCGGTTTTCGGACGACCAGCTGGTGGGCATGTCGGTGCGGGAGCTCAACCGGCAGCTACGGGGAGTCAGCAAGGAAGAAGTGATCCGGCTGAAACAGAAGAGGAGGACCCTAAAGAACAGAGGCTATGCGCAGTCCTGCCGCTACAAGCGGGTGCAGCAACGGCACGTCCTGGAAGGCGAGAAGACGCAGCTCGTCCAGCAAGTCGACCACCTCAAGGCGGAGATCTCCAGGCTGGCCCGGGAGAGGGACGCATACAAAGAAAAATATGAGAAGCTCATCAGCAACGGCTTCAGAGAAAATGGATCCAGCAGTGACAACAACCCTTCCTCCCCGGAGTTTTTCATGTGAGTCTCGACATTATCATGAAAACTGAGTTTGTCAGTTCCCTCATTAAAAAGTTTTCATTGTGATTTTTTTTTGTAATGGGGCTTACTAGACCAAGAAAACTAATTTGCAAACATTTTTTTCGGTTTTAATTTTTTGACAACAGTCTGTCAAATAACGGTTTTGAGTTTTGGGGCTTGCAATAGAAATATGGAACTTTGTCATAATTGCCCTTCATTTTGGAGTAGAAACTGAAACCTGCCATCATTTTTTTTTTGCTACCATTCTTATTATTTGTTGCATATTTTTGTCAAGCTCTTTTTCATCGTTGTTCATTTGATTTGCAGTGTTTTGAATATGAACTATCATTTATCATTTGTTAACTTTACAATGTTGCTGTATACTATGTGTGCATGCAAGCACTAAGTATACCCCTTGGAAGTTCATCGACTTGCCTTTTTTCACCTTTCGACTTGAAATCCGTGTACAAATACCGGTCAAAAACTGCATCCATCTACAGTAAGAAGACGTTTTTGGCCTTTTTTCCTTTCTGTTTTTGTTCTGCCAAACTCGGAGGACTGCGAGCCTGCCATTATACCCCACCTCATCTCATGCGTTATGCTTGCTATTTTGTGTTAAGCAACAAACAGACTATATTACTCATAAGAAACAATATCCATTATTTTAAAATATATATGTTATTGAACTGGCCTGCATGCTGGACATGTACGGGTTTTCTTTTCTTTTTGTGCTTGAAAATGTACTTTTATCGGATGACTCCAGCATGGCATTCATACTTGTTTTATGACCTGATCACTTTTTTGGGACAGCAACAAAAAAGTGACAAGGACTCTCCACCCCCCTTCCCGTGTAAGTGCATTTCAACTGTGTTGAATGATACGACTAAGCGCCCATTTCTATACAGTATGACGCATTCCTGATGGAAGATGGTCGGCGGTATCCATGTAGCGAGGGAGCAAAAAGGACCTCAACTATTCTAAAATGAATTATCTATCCCTATATGGGACTAAACTGTATGTTGCTTAAAAGCAGTTTGTGTATTTAAAAATAAAATAAAAACATCCCTGTGCGTTTAACAACTCTGGAAGGCTATGGATTATAATTGAAGTATATGTAGACCTGCAGTAGTTATACTTTGTAAATCTAAAAGAAAACATGGATGTGCTACAAGTTGACATTTAAAGAAGAATGTGATGTAGATTATTAGGATCATTTAGCTGTAGGTTTCATAAAGTCATAAAGTCCTGTGCACTAAATTGTTTTCCTGTCAATGGGTAGGAGAGGTTGGGGCGGCTCCAATTTATACAATTTAACAGTATTGTTTCCATGCATAAGCGCCGCTTTTTGCAGCATGTTCTTGCAGTCTAAGCAGTAGTTTGACAGCTGTATTTTAAACCAAAGTATTAAATAAGGAGAAACTTCAGCCCTAAGTCAGCGTGAACCCTGCATTTTGATAATGCATTTTGGACTGAATTGCACTAAAATGTAGTCTGCAATATATCACAGAATGGTTACTAGATTAAGCTAATTCAAAAACGCAGATAGATAATTTTTGGCATTGCTGGATAACTTAATTTTAATAGTTTGTTGTCAATCAGTATTAGATTATTTTTTGGCTCAAACAAACTCATTATTTCCAAGGCAATAATATTATTATAATCAATAATGTCTGGACATTGTTAAATAGACAGGGATTGACACCCTGCTTGTACAAAATGGGGAGATACCATTCATCAATAAATCTTTAAGACATATGTTAATTAAACTTTCCTTTTATATATTTTGCTGTGCAAAATTATTTCCCTCACTAACCATATTATGTGATGTTCATATGTCTCTTTTTTTCTCAATTTCTTACAATTAAATGAAATGCAATAAATGTATGTAATCGGCCTTTCATTAAGCTTCTCCGTTTTCTCTTGACATAGACCTGCAGAGATAATGATTGAATGTGAATTTCACAAACAAATCCAGAGCAGTTCATGTTAATGGGAATAGACACAAGGAGTTACATTTGGGGGATTGACTTAAAGTACGCTATATATGAATTGCTATCCATCCGTTTTCGTCAAATTTTCCTGAAGTTGTTCTAGTCTGTGGGATTTGTCTTCATCTGTGCAGATGGAAGGAGGCATGACTCATGCCAGATAATCACATCAGTAACAATTTGTTTGGCTAGGTAGCAACCCTGTCTAATATGAGCCTCATTCAAAACCTCAAACAACATCTTAAATGTGGAACACAATTTAACTTTGAAAATACATAGATGTTGTATTTTTGTTAGAGATAAAAATCCATTTGGAAGTGATGCACCTTAACATTTCTGTGAGCATCTTTACAGGTCAGTAGTAATAGTATTACTACAAAGTTATTCATGTTTTATTTAAAAAATAAAGAAAGGTGTACGATAGAGAGTCTCATTACTAATTAGACTTTGTTTCACTGTTCTATATTTATTTGAACTAAATACCATTTCACATTAAAAATAATCCCTCATATCGAATAAACAAAATGAAAGGTATAGTTGAGGTAAGAGTCAACGTTATATGCCATGGATCAAGCCTCCTGGGTATGTATTTACATTCCATAATTCTTTTCAATATCAATCTATCATTCATGTCATTGATGTAAAGCGTAGTACAATGCCAGTAGCATATGTGTGTGCATTGTACATTATGATTACACATTTTATTAAAACTGAAGTGATGCATTTCATCCTCGATTTGAATGATTCATAACAAAAAGGTGAGCTTACTTTTTGTTGTGCTTTCATGCAAAACTATATTATTTGCACATTTATGATTTTGGGAACATCTGGACTTGTTGTAGTTCCACATGTTAGTAGGGCAATGGAAGTATGTCCTTGCATTCGTGTGTGTTTGTCTGTGTCTGTGTGTGGGTGCACACGTCTATGTCTATATGCCAAATATGTGCTTGTGTGTGACTATTTTTGTGAGACTATACTCGTATGTTCCTGTGTTTCTATAGATATCTATGTGTGTGTGACATTCCATGTGTGTGTGTTTGTGTGTATTCTGCAACAGCCCAATCCCTATGTACCCCTTTTCATTGTTCTTTCCTCCCTGTCCTCCTCCCCCTTGCATTTGGCCTAAAACAGAGAACAGACCATGCTCCGAAAGACAGGGGTACACCCAGCAGGTGAAGCAGACTCTGTCGTGCATGTGAGGGGGTGTAGGAGACGGTGCCAGGGCGATGCATAATGAGTCACCGGGGTAGGCGTGGGCAGATGAGGCACAGTAGCGCTTCTCCCAACCCACTGTTGGTTTGGCGTTTACCTTATGACCTTTGACACCTCTTCTGAGGATGGATCTTAATCTTAGTGTCCCCGAGGGGACAGTAACTGAAGATCCCTCTCAATGTCTTTGTCATATCAAACTGTCAAAGAGACTTGTGTAGGAGAATGGAGGGCATTTTGTTTTAGTGTTCTACAACAATTGGTTAATGAGAACAGAGATGTGACAGTGTGAACAAGACAGCATTTTAGGTATTAAATTCAATCTCACTCTCTTTCTTTTTCATTTTTAGCAGCACACCAAAGCAGCAGTATGCACATTAAGGTGTGAATGGAAGGTTTTGCATGTGTATGTGCGAGTGTGTACATGCATGTATACTCTGAACATGGATGAGCGGGGGTGTGGTCATCTTAACATAATGTTTAAATCACCTTTATAGTGGTTGGTGTCTCTTTTAAGGGACAGTTAGAAATGTCATCGGGTGGGAGGTTACTGGGCTGGGAGGTTACTGGGGTAGGAGGTTACTGGGGTGGGAGGTTACTGGGGTGGGGGTTACTGGGGTGGGAGGTTACTGGGGTGGGAGGTTACTGGGGTGGGAGGTTACTGTGGTGGGAGGATACTAGGGTGGGAGGTTACTGGGGTGGGAGATTACTGGGGTGGGAGGTTACTGGGGCGGGAGGTTACTGGGGCGGGAGGTTACTGGGGTGGGAGGTTACTGGGGCGGGAGGTTACTGGGGCGGGAGGTTACTGGGGTGGGAGGTTACTGGGGTGGGAGGTTACTGGGGCGGGAGGTTACTGGGGCGGGAGGTTACTGGGGTGGGAGGTTACTGGGGTGGGAGGTTACTGGGGCGGGAGGTTACTGGGGTAGGAGGTTACTGGGGTGGGAGGTTACTGTGGTGGGAGGTTACTGGGGTGGGAGGTTACTGGGGTGGGAGGTAACTGGGGTGGGAGGTTACTAGGGTAGGAGTGTTGTGTGATTTTTTTTATTGGGCACAGGGGAGGTTGTGCATTTTTTCTGTGGTTTACATTCCCCATTTTGCAGGTTTTACTATATATTTTTTTCCATATAGCCACATTTCCTCATCTTCTTGCATGTGCCCCCCACTATATAAAGGTGTTTTGGTACTTCCCTTATGCACTACGCTTTTCTGCACGCTTACTATACAGTCAACGCTATCCCGCCCTCTATCCATAGTGACAGTAGTGGTAGGTGGATCGTTTGTCCAGATCTGCAATAGGTTAACTAGCAATCATACCACACATCAAGTCATTGAAATCTGCACCAATTTTCTACAGAAATCCACAAGAACATAGAGGAATAGTTGATAGGCAGCGGAGAGGCCAGGTGCATCATTGCGCATGAAAGAACAGTAAAGCCATGAGACACGCAGTAAAAAAAATCCCCTATTTATCTTGTTTAGGCCATACAGATTTAATTGACTATATAACAGACACCTCTCTTCACATTTCTCAGAATATATATATATATTTTTGTGATTCGTTTAATTCATATGAAACTATTATGTTTAAATCATTCTTTTTGACTGTGGTAATTGTGGTTTGGTTAAATTGCGGTGAATCGAATCATGGGAATCAAAATAATAATTTGTGAATCGCAAACAATGAAAGGAAAAAACTTAGCTGTAACGTTCCTTTGGAATTGTGTTGCTGCAAAACCCATTTTGTAGATGATTTAAGTTGATTTGGATATTCAATTTTCGGGCATTGCAACTCAATAGATGTTATTAGTCATCCTGAAGTTAACACTTCTAAAAGTAAGAGAGATAATGAGTGTACAAAACATTAGGAACACCTGCTCTTTCCATGACATAGACTGACCAGGTGAACCGGGGTGAAAACTAGCATTCCTTATTGATGTCATCTGTTAAATCCACTTCAATCAATGTAGATGAAAGGGAGGAGAAAAGTTAAAGAAGGATTTGAAAGCCTTGAGACAATTGAGACATGGATTGTGTATGTGTGCCATTCAGAGGGTAGTAGGAGACAGGCGCAACGGTTTGACTGTGTCAAGAACTGCAACCCTGCTGGGTTTTTCACGCTCAACAGTTTCCCGTGTGTATCAAGAATGGTCCACCACCCAAAGGACTTCCAGCCAATTTGACACAACTTATTTTTTCAAAAACTTTTCCAATTAAATGCTGAATGCAAAGTAGGCCTACCTCGCAGAATGATATCATGAATATTTGTATCAATCAGGTGCACATTTGTTTTGTATACTCTGCCATCTCATGTGCAGTACAGAAACCTGACAGAAACACTGCTAGCCTAACACAAATGTACTGTGACTAAAATCCGTCTGGGACATGCTTTCAATGGTGCTTTCAATGGTGCTTTCCAACACCTGACATCAATATAACCCTGGTTCCTGTGATTGTCATTCCAAAACCATTATCACAATCCTATATGAGCTGTGATGAGAGTGGCAGGTAGCCTCGTGGTTAAGAGCGTTGGGCCAGTAACTGAAAGGTTGCTGGTTCAAATCTCAAGGTGACTAGGTGAAACATCTGTTGATGTGCCCTTGAGCAAGGCACTTAACCCTAATTGCTCCTGTAAGTTGCTCGGGATAAGAGGGACTGCTAAATTACTCAAATGTAATGATACTATTCCTACCAAGTGAGTGAACCCTATTGGCACGATGCATCGGGTGTTCATGCCAGTGACCTGGTTTCGCTTCCTTGTCCTGCCGTTTGGCACACTGGTCTCAGAAGTGGGATGGTGGCTGTGCAGCCAACGGCTCGGACGTGCTAGGGGGTTGAGTAGTCGAAGCACAGGGACGTGCCATCAAGTACAGAGGGGGCAGTGAAGAAAACCTTGCTATATGAGCCACGATACAATTCCCAGCATGTGGGTTAAACCCTACTGGCACGATGCGTACGGTGTTTGTCTTTCACGCCAGTGACCCAAGTTGTATTCCCTTCCCCACTGTTCGCTACAATACTAAAAGGCTGAAATCTCTTGGTGAGGTCCCTAGGTGTTGTACAAAGGTTGTTTGTTATTATTTCAAGGGGTACAACATTAATTAGATTTTTTTTATTAGGATTTTCTTTTTAAATGCTGCCTTGCCTCACTTTATAAATAAATAGATATGTTATACAGTTAATTACTTGTGTATGGCCTTAGGGACAATATAATTATTCTACCTAGACCAGCTTACAACACCACAATGCAATTCATATTTGCATTATTGTTTTCAAGTGAGTACAATTCTACGCTAGGCTGTAAACTGCAGTGAAAATGTAATTTCAATTATGCCGCAAAAGCCCTGTGATTTGAACGTTTCATTTCATTTGGATCAGTTGTGTGTCTCGACAGATGATAAGGTCTAGAAAGGCACAGTACAGGACAGTCTGGCTGGATTTTTACTTCTGATACCGATGCGCTGTCTGTTGCGATCATCATTCTATATAGTGTAACGACATAGACCTATGCTCCCAGCAGGCCCAGTTATTCAGCAAAGCTCAACACACGTTCAGCCTATTTTCCGAACCAAGCGGCTATTCCTTGACCTACAACCTAACGTGTCAATGTAGCATAAATATTTGTTATTTCACTTTTAAAATGTATTACCTTTTATGGGTGGCATAAACACAACCAGTCACAATCTGATTAGGCTACTTCAAAAGTCTCTTGTAGGCTACCTGCGCACGTTCATCCACTCCGATCTAATATAATACCAGCCAAGCCAAGCCATGATGAAGCGCTCAAAGTCGGTACTAGGTATGTAATTATGAATTGTTCATGGGTTGTGTGTGGTGCATTGGCACAGAAACTTGTTAGTGAAAAATCGTTGCATATATTTATAATAATTATAAATATACCATCAAAATGTTGAATATCTGATTTCCCCCTAGCTGATCATTGTCTGCAGCCGGCTCTGATCATAGTGCAATGAAACAGGCAGGGAGCGAGAGCTCATCCGTGATGGTCAGAGAAACCTCAACCTTCTGGCCTGTTGCCCTGCATGGCATTGACTGTGCCACAGTACCATGCTGAAGTGGGCAAGTCGATATCAACATTTATCAACACAGGATTGCTACAGTTATTGTTATTTGTGGTGGTAATCATTGTTTTAGAGATCATTTTATGAGGGGGGGGGGGGTGCATTTTTTTTTTTTTTTACAGTACTAGAGGATGGTTATGTGAAAATATTGTTCATTTGGGGAGGGGGGTGCATATTTATTTATGACACCTCCAGTTTATATTCATGATCTTCTCACATTGATGAAACAATTTGCATTGTATCTCCTCATAGTATCTGTTAAAACTAAGCAGGTGCCGTTTTATCACTGTTAAACGCATACAAATGAGTTACTTGAAATTAAACTAACAGAATCATTGCATTTTTTCATTGATAGTAAAACGGAAGCATCCACCGTGACATGAATGTTCGCTGCAGGACCAGGCAGGCTTGCGAGGCTCTACCCTTAACAAGCTTCTTCAATAATTCACCCAAATAACCTCCAATGTGCAAGTGATGATGTGTTGCCCTATTACACAGACGAAGAGCCTCTTTAATTCCTTCACTCCGATGGTTATGTGTGAGGAGGAGGGTGTGTGCTGCTTCTGCTGTGGTGGCTGTTGTGCCCAGAGCGAGGGCCTAGAGGGGGGCGATGGAGGGGTAGAGAGAGGGGGGGACTGAGACAATAGTTGGAGCTGGGGCTGAATTAAATGATTTTGCTGATGATTAATAGCGGAGCGGGCCAGCGGCTCCTGCGATGTAGAGATGATAAATTGTGAGTGCGGCTCTCTGCAGCTGTGCCAGGCCTGTGTCTTAGCATGCACACACCACGCAATTTACAGCCAAGCCCCTCTCCTGCTTACTTAGGACAAACTAGTCAATTTATCTAATTACATACAAGTTTGATCCCCGGCCATGGAGATGACATGTATTGATATATTTTATATTAGCCACACAAAACAACTAATAATTATTTGCATCATTTTGGGAGGATATTAATTGGCTTTTTGCATCTGTTATTCTGTTTACTGTATTTGAACATTGACTTCTTAATATTTGTCTCGTTATCTTGACAGATTGTTGCTTTGTGTATAAGGAGCCTAATTCCTATCATTTTGGGGGAGTGTTTGGAGCTGTATGTTGAGAATGACTCGACCCTGACTTTCTCTCTCTCTCTCTCTCTCTCTCTCTCTCTCTCTCTCCCTCTCTCTGTATCTCTCTCTCTCTGTGTGTGTGTGTGTGTGTGTGTGTGTGTGTGTGTGTGTGTGTGTGTGTGTGTGTGTGTGTGTGTGTGTGTGTGAGAGAGAGAGAGAGGGACAGTCTTCACTGTGTCTTGCCAGATATCAATCAGTCCCCCCCCCCCCCCCCCACACACACACACACACACACACACTCTCTCTCTCTGTAATTGATTGTTCTGTTCGAATAGAATCAGATGTAGTGAGGATTAGTCCTCAGCTGTTGTTTTTTGGATCATGTGACGGCCATCATCCATAATTAATGATTGTAATCTTTGTTTTTATATTATTTGATTTAACCACAATGTATTGAATCTGGGCACATTTGATTGAGGACTGACAGATAAGCGATAGATGCTGTTGCTAATTTCCCCTTGCTACAGTACATGGTTATCTGAGTGATGGTTCTATCTGCTCTCACAGAGGTGTTCATTTGGAGCGATGCAACGCGTTGATGCTTGCCGCCTACGGAGGTGGGAGGTGGACAGGGCAGGGTGTTCGCTCAGGGAGCAACAAGCCTATTGACAGATCCTAAAATAGGTAGGCAGGGGTCCCGACTCCTCCCGGGGCTAAAAAAGGGGCCCAGGAGAGGGGCTCAGGAGGGTTTGTGTGTGTGTTTGTGTGTGTGTGTGCGTGTGCGTGTGTGTGTGTGTGTGCGTGCGTTCGTGCGTGCGTGCGTGTGTGCACATTTGTCCATGCGTTTGTCTGTGTCCGTGTGTCAGGCTGTCTTTCAGAGGATGTATGGAGGTCAAAAGTGAGAGCGCACAGGGCCATACACAAAGTCATTAGAGTAATCCCTAACCCAGGGGAACACACTCATTTCCTCTTCTTAGAGAGACAGCTCCGTGTGTGAGATACACACAGCTAACGCTCTACATTATTACTGACTGAATAATATATACTGCCATCATAGCAGCCACTTAGCTCCAGACTGTATACGGAGAGCTCAACACTCACTGCAGTTTTACCGGTCTCCAAATGTGTGCTTGTGTGTTCCAAAGAGTTTAAGAGAGTTTTACTACAGTTTGTCCAGTTAAGTCACATGTGTGTGTATGAGTAAGCACAGTATGTGTCTATGTGTCATTATTGGTGTGTTAATTAGAGAATCAGGGACTGGTGACAAACCTCTCCTCTGTCACAATATTCCCCCTCTGGGTATTAATGTAATAATTCCTAAATCACACTGATTCCTATATCAACAGGCTAATGATTTAAATGTAGAACACCACACTGCCCTTAACCAGCTTTGGGCCTGTGTGTTAGAGAGGAGAGAAGATAGGGCTGAGACTGAGTGACATTCCCCTTGTTTGTCCTTTTTACTAAGAGACATTAGTGTGTGTGTGTGTGTCTGTGTGTGTGTGTGTGTGTGTGTGTGTGTGTGTGTGTGTGTGTGTGTGTGTGTGTGTGTGTGTGTGTGTGTGTGTGTGTGTGTGTGTGTGTGTGTGTGAAGGTGCAGAGACAGGGTGCAAACACACACATACACACACACGGACAGACGGTAGAGTGAGGAGGGCAGACAGGAAACGTGGGGTTGGCGTGCTAACCTGGATTCTCTCTGGGCCAACAAGAGTCCAATGAATAATAGAACACACAGCTTTTGTTAATGCTTTATTTAGACAGCTTAAGACGACCTACCTTCTAACAGGTAAAGGCCATCAACTCTATCCTTGACAAGAACAACCCAGGAGGGTAGACCTAATTGTTTGAATAAAACAGATTCTCCAAATCCAAATCAGACTTTTTATTCAATAGCCATGACACAGTAAAAAATTGCTTTACAAGCATTATTCATGTTGAGTCAAATAAAACATGTAGATTGTATTGAAAAATATTTGTTTTATCCCTTCACAGAGTGACAGAGTGAATGGTGAGGCCTATCCCGTCCCTACTAACCTTCTTATAGGGCCTGCCCAGGTTGGTAGAGGACGCTGGGAGAAAACAGGAAACAGCAACATTACTCACCTCCTCTGAGAAGAAAAGCTTTCTCCCTCCTTCAGGGGGAAACGTGCATCAGGGATCAATTAAGATGCACTTATTTTACTGGGAAATATTCCTCTCATTTTTTCCTCTTTGGGGCAGCAGAAAGTCGAAACTTTGTGCTTCAAATAGATATTTTAGAGGGAATAGGCATGTGACTCATTAGAGAGTTGTCCTTGAGAGTAGCTGGCTGCAGGTTATGTTGATAATGAAGTGTAGCCGTACTCTGAGGGGTCATTTTATATGTCTGCAAATGGAGCTAAAGCAAAGGGACTGGGACTTAAATGAATCCAACACCAGCTCCCTGAGGTCCGGTGGCACAGAGGATGGCAGGACAGAGACAGAAAGAGAGCGAGGGGGGGGGGGGGGGGGGGGGGGGGCAGCGGACTTCTACTTTAAAATACTTTCTCTTTCTCTCCGAATGACATCTACTTTTCATTCTTGAAAAAAACTCACTCAGAAAACATTTCTTAAACAATATATATATATATTTTAATCAAAAATAATTGATGATATGAATGTGTTAGGCTACTCCAATTCCCCCAAACGTCTAAATAATCTATACGTTTTTTTGGAAACACTTCAAGACAAAGTAGCCTAGCGACTCCTTATTCTCATGAGTTATTTCAATTCATTTTGGAGGCTGAATGTATGTATCTGTTTATATGCTCCTGTGTGAGTCAGAAGCATAAACAGATTATTGCCAAATATAATATGAACTTAGGAAGTTATTATTAACTCTTCATTACCACCTGGTTCTAGAAGGTTGAGGGAATCATATTAACTAAATAAATAGCACTTCTAAATAGAAGGTCCTTGAACGTACCCATCCCCTTCTTCAGAGCAGTTAGGGGCTAGTTTGGGCTGCGTTCAGGCTTAACATATCTGCATCTCACTGATAAACGTTTACACGTGCAGTGATTTAGACGCGCTGACTTTATGTCCTGCTGTGCTCTCTACATCAGCAGACTGCGTCACCGCTGTTTTCCTGGAGTTTGTCAGAGCTCAGTAAAATTGAGTTATGTGGCATTTATTTGAAAACCCAATAATTTCAGATTTTCTCCACTGCAGTGTAGAGATGAAGTATTTCTTAGACTGTCATTTTTCCACCACTGTTGTGGGTGTGTGTGCAATTATTTTTATATAAAATGTTACCACTGCTTATTCAGATGTTTCAATTGTAGATGGTTGGTATAAAAGCCAAAAAATGTCAATAATTGTGAATAATAATTTTTACAGAATAAATACTGTGGATTTAGATTTTTTTTATCCTCTACGATACGGAGTGACACCGCTCAGACTTTTCACACTGATGAGACCCAACACACACTCACACACGCACACACACGCCACACCACCTCGCAGCAAGTCAAACGGACATTGATCTCTTAACCAAGCAAGGTGACCTCCACTTCTCCCAGAGCTTCCATCTCTCTTTCTCTCCTCTCTATTTCATACCCATGTCATTCCTACAATGTCTGTCTGTCCGTCTCTGTTTCTGTCTTTCTGTCCAGATCCAGCCAGTGAGGGCTCAAAGTGATGCTAGGACCAGACCCAGCCAGTGAGGGCTCAAAGTAATGCTAGGTGTGGGCCCAGACAGTGAGGGCTCAGAGTGATGCTAGTTGTGGGCCCAGCCAGTGAGGGCTCAGAATGATGCTAGGTGTGGGCCCAGCCAGTGAGGGCTCAGAATGATGCTAGGTGTGGGCCCAGCCAGTGAGGGCTCAGAGTGATGCTAGGTCCAGACCCAGCCAGTGAGGGCTCAGAGTGATGCTAGGTGTGGGCCCAGCCAGTGAGGGCTCAGAGTGATGCTAGGTCCAGACCCAGCCAGTGAGGGCTCAAAGTGATGCTAGGTGTGGGCCCAGCCAGTGAGGGCTCAGAATGATGCTAGGTGTGGGCCCAGCCAGCGAGGGCTCAGAATGATGCTAGGTGTGGGCCCAGCCAGTAAGGGCTCAGAGTGATGCTAGGTGTGGGCCCAGACAGTGAGGGCTCAGAATGATGCTAGGTGTGTGCCCAGCCAGTGAGGGCTCAGAATGATGCTAGGTGTGGGCCCAGCCAGTGAAGGGCTCTGAATGATGCTCGGTGTGGGCCCAGCCAGTGAGGGCTCAGAACGATGCTAGGTGTGGGCCCAGCCAGTGAGGGCAGGGCTGTGGACCTCTCCAATGGTACCAGGAGCCAAGTCACCATCATGAGCATGAGACAGTGTGCTACTGTAAATGCCTGTGTATCTCACTTTCACATTCTCTCTGTGTGTGTATGTGTGTGTGTGTGTGTGTGTGTGTGTGTGTGTGTGTGTGTGTGGGTGTCTGCATTAGTACACCATATGCTGTTGGGCATGTAGATACCCAGCTGAGTTGACTGAAAACTCACTGGCTGCGTACGTGACAATACCGGCAGAGTGTGTGTGTGTGTGTGTATACGTGACAATACCGGCAGAGTGTGTGTGTGTGTGTGTATACGTGACAATACCGGCAGAGTGTGTGTGTGTGTGTATACGTGACAATACCGGCAGAGTGTGTGTGTGTGTATACGTGACAATACCGGCAGAGTGTGTGTGTGTGTGTATACGTGTGCGCGTTGACATGCATGTATGTGCATGTGTTTGCAAATCAATGTGCAGTTAATATGATTTGTGATATTTCAATATTTATATTGAGGGTTAATAATGCGTATTTCATTACTGTTCAATCTGGTTTTGATTCAGTCTTTCACTTCCCCCTCTGTCATAGACATTTCTCTGGGTATTTCTGTCATATCGGATTAATATGTTTAGATGCCTGGAGACTGGATACACAGAGTCTATTGGAGTGCAAATGTTCTTCCCTTTCCTACACATCAAATCTTGTCTACAGTAAGCTACCGTATGGATTGTACTGCGTAGCCGAGGTGAGAAAGCAACTTGTTCAGTGTGTGTGTGTGTGTGTGTGTGTGTGTATTCATGGTGTGTGTTTTGACTGGGTCTTCTGCTATCTGCATTTTCAGGTCATCCAGAAAATTCCTCCATCTGTGAACGAGAGCCTCGCCCCTCCCTGCCCTTGGCCTTGATGTCTGAGGTAAAACACAACTCTCTTTCTCTCTCTCTTTCTTTCTCTGTCACTCTCTTTCTCTTACTCTCTCTTTCTCTTTCAGTAATGAAATGTAGTGAGTAGTGTTGAAAAATATTATTATTAATCATGTCATTATTATTACCATTATTATTATTAACATTAAATGTTTACACGTTTACAGTCGCTAAACCAGTGTTTTTAATGAATTAGTTTAATTTAATGAATTGTTTTTCCACTTTTCACTATCAACACATTTGAAACCTAATGCAATTGAACATGTCTTACACTGAGCGACCCAGTCTATACTGTATGTTACCCTAACATAATGTGTGGTTCTCTGAAGGGTCCATTACAGCTATGTAATAGTGTTTGTCATTCTTTATTCATGAATCTGACGCCGCCACCATGTTACCTCTACAACATGTCTCTCAATATATTTCTCCATCTCATCACTTTATGATGTTCATAGAGCAGTACTCCAGCATCCTGGAAACATCTACCTGCCGGAACTATATACTTATCCCAGCTCCTGGGTTCGATGGCACTTTCTCTTATATTGAACCTGTAGCAACACCCAGAGTAGGGTTCATATACAAAAGGGATCCGACTAAAGAAAATGTCTGCAGGCGTCTGTAATCGATGCACAGAGATGAAGGGAAACTGAGGCCAATGTTTATCACAAAACCAATTGTTTCTGTAATGGCTTCGCTGATTGTGCCGCGCCGAAACGCATCGACTAATCTGTTAGGAGGGACGCTCCGTTCGTGACTCGTCAGCATGAAACTTGAGCTGCGCTGTCTATGTGGGTGCCCACGGTGACAGAGAAAACATGCTAGTGTGTGTGTGAGTGAAACAGTGTTTTAAGGAGTGTGTATTGACAATTTTATTGGGTGGTGTGTGCCGTGTTTACATTCAGCTGTACTGATCATATACCGTTCCATCATAAAAGGAGTCACTAATAGCCCCTAAACCCTCCATTCCCCTATATGGTACACTATACATTACAACCCCCCTCATACCTCCAACCATCTCCCCAAAATGTCCATGTTCCCTCTGCAGGCAGCTGCTCCTCATGCCCCCCCCCCAGGCAGCTCCTCAACGGGAAATCCCTCTCATACCCCTGATCCCCAGTCTGTGTCCGGGGACCAGTGACTCTACTCAGCCCTCAGTCACTGGGCTTACCCTGTCAACAGGACCAGTAACAGTACACTGCCTGGTGCTCCCCTAACTGGAACTCTACTCAGACCGAGGGAGTGATTTGTTATGACTGAGTTACAGATGGTTAACACACTGCACAAGCAGAGAAAGGAACGTACAGTGAATGGACAAATCATTAATACACCTGCTCTTTACGTGATATAGACTGACCAGGGGATTCCAGGTGAAAGCTATGATCCCTTATTGATGTCACCTGTTAAATTCACTTTAATCAGTGTAGATAAAGAGGGGGAGACAGGTAAAAAATATATATATAACAAGTCTTGAGACAATTGAGACATGGATTGGGTATATGTGCCATTCAGAAGGTAAATGGGCAAGACAAAATATTTAAGTGCCTTTGAAAGGGGTATGGTTGTTGGTGCAAGGTGCAGCAATTTGAGTATCTCAATTAACTGCAGCGCTGCAAGGTTTTTCACGCTCAACAGTTTCCTGTGTGTATCAAGAATGGTCCAACACCCAAAGGACATCCAGCCAACTTGACACAGCTGTGGGAAGCATTGGAGTGAAAATGGGCCAACATTCACTTAGGTTGGAGTCATTAAAACTTGTTTTTCAACCACTCCACAAATGTCTTGTTATCAAACTATATTTTTGGCAAGTCGGTTAGGACATCTACTTTGTGCATGACACAAGTAATATTTCCAACAATTGTTTACATACAGATTATTTCACTTATAATTCACTGTATCACAATTCCAGTGAGTCAGAAGTTTACATACACTAAGTTGTCTGTGCCTTTAAACAGCTTGGAAAATTCCAGAAAATTATGTCATGGCTTTAGAGGCTTCTGATAGGCTAATTTACATAATTTGATGTCAATTAGTGTACCTGTGGATGTATTTCAAGGCCTACCATCAAACTCAGTGCCTCTTTGCTTGACATCATGGGAAAATCAAAAGAAATCAGCCAAGACCTCAGAATAAGAATTGTAGACTTCCACAAGTCTGGTTCATCCTTGGGAGCAATTTCCAAATGCCTGAAGGTACCACGTTCATCTGTACAAACAATAGTACGCAATTATAAACACCATGGGACCACGCAGCCGTCATACCGCTCAGGAAGGAGAAGCGTTCTGTCTCCTAGAGATTAACGTACTTTGGTACGAAAAGTGAAAATCAATCCCAGAACAACAGCAAAGGACCTTGTCAAGATGCTGGAGGAAACAAGTACAGGAGTATCTATATCCACAGTAAAATGAGTACTATATCAACATAACCTGAAAGGCCGCTCAGCAAGGATGAAGCCACTGCTTCAAAACTGCCATAAAAAGCCAGACTACGGTTTGCAACTGCACATGGGGACAAAGATCATACTTTTTGTAGAAATGTCCTCTGGTCTGATGAAACCAAAATGTAACTGTTTGGCCATAATGACCATTGTTATGTTTGGAGGAGAAAGGGGGAGGCTTGCAAGCCGAAGAACACATTCCCAACCATGAAGCACGGGGTGGCAGCATCATGTTGTGGGGGTGCTTTGCTGCTGGAGGGACTGGTGCACTTCACAAAATCGATGGCATCATGAAGTAGGAAAATTATGTGGATACATTGAAGCAACATCTCAAGACATCAGTTAAAGCTTGGTCGCAAATGGGTCTTCCAAATGGACAATGACTCCAAGCATTCTTCCAAAGTTGTGGCAAAATGGCTTAAGGACAATAAAGTCAAGGTATTGGAGTGGCCATCACAAAGCCCTGACCTCAATCCTATTGAAAATTTGCAGGCAGAACTGAAAAAAGCGTGTACAACAAGGAGGCCTACAAACCTGATTCAGTTACACCAGCTCTGTCAGGAGGAATGAGCCAAAATTCACCCAACTTATTGTGGGAAGCTTGTGGAAAGCTACCCGAAATGTTTGACCCAAGTAAAATAATTTAAAGGCAATATATATATAATTATACAAATGTATTTGACTGAGGTGTATGTAAACTTCCGACTTCAACTGTGTGTGTATATATATATATATATATATATATATATATATATATATATATAATATATAAATTATTTGTGAAAAGTTTTCAGAAATATCACTTTTCCAAAATATCCTGAAATGGGATGGCACATTCTGTGGTCTCTATCTCTATACGCTATACTGCTAGATCGAGACATTCCATTATGGCCCTTAGTGTGTCCAGTGTTATTTCCCTGATTGTCTCTAAGTGGGGCCTGGGATCAGTAGCTGGCCTGTCTCCAGCTCCACTTAACTTCAGCAAAGAGGGAGAGTGAGTGAGTGAGTGAGGGAGGACAAAAGGCATCAGGGGAGACAAGGACAAATCATCTTTAGATGAAGTGTTTTAAATGCTCCCCTTCTCTTCCCATGTCACCATTGTGAATCAGGTGACCTCTGCTCACCTGCACAGGATATAAACAACGCCATGTCAGAGAACGGACGGTTTGTGAGTGGAAGGCGTCCATCTTACCTGCCACCACGTGTTAAAACGTTGTACCGCACCCTGACTACCTGCCAAACCTCTTACAGCTCGGCTTGGCCCGGTCCGGTCGATGGCCGACAGTCATCTTGGTTTCCGTCTCTCCTCAGACGACGCCGGCTAAGCAGTGTCTTTGTTTTATGCAAATCCATGCATATGAGAAGGGATGGGGGGAGGAGGGGAGTGCAATGAGCAGTCTGGCCACGTAGCTCCAGGAGGACAGGCTGAGTGATGGAAACAAAGAGCCAGGGTCTGAGTGTCCTTGCCTGGGGAAAGAGAGTTCTGACTCTGGCTGGAGCGGGCCAGCCACCACCAGCCACCAAAACACAGGTGTCACCATCTGAGCTTCAGACACGATTGAGTGAGTGAAAGAATAGATAGGACAATGTATTTTCTATATTTTATTTTTTAAAGGGAAAAAAATCTAAAAAATTTATTTTGTGAACTAACACTCACACTTTAATTTGTATCTTTTATTTTATTTGTATTACTACAGCTCTGACTTTACTGATAGCTACTTTATTTAAAAATGTACTTACAATGGCTGGAATATGTGGCTGTCCCTCCTAGCTACCTTAAGATGAAGGCACGACCTGTAATTCACTCTGAATAAGAGCGTCTGCTGAATGACTAAACTGTCAAACTGTACAAGTAATAAATACAGGAGGAATCGTGGAATAAGGGCTACTGTGTCTGTGTGAGGAGAGGGGTCATGGCTGAGACGAGTATGTCCTTTTTACCAACAGATGTTCTAGTGTGTCTGTGTGTGTGTGTGTGTTCATACCTGACTGGGAGGACAGCAGGCTTACCTTACCTTACCCTAGTGGTGGCCCTGGCAGAGGGGGACTGGAGTTCAACACCCAGCAGGGGGGAAGAGACCCAGAATCTGCTGACAAGGACAAAGTGACAGGTGTGTGTGTGTGTGTTTCTGTGCGTGTGTTTCTGTGTGTGTGTCTTTCTGTGTATGTGTGTGTGCACGCACTCCCATGCTTATGAGTTGAGGGCTGAGGAGGATGAATTGGCTGGCTTATGTGCCATTGAGTGTGTGTGTGTGTTGTCAGATGTGGGGCAGGGTCTAACGGACAGGGAGGGCCACCACCCGTGGCTGTGTGACCGTGTGACAGTAGGGTGGCTTGGGTCAGACTCGCTGACTCCGTTTCAGCCACACACAGCACCCCTTTCACAAAGACATCCATCTCGCGAATCACCACAGAGTGAGTGTGTGTGTGCCTGTATGAGTCAGTTTATCACCCACTCCACTGTGTGTGTGTGTGACACAACACCATCCTCTCACCCTCACCACTTCTCTCTAGCCGCTCAGTAGTACTCCCCTCCCCTCCTCTGTCCCAGAGAGCTCACTCTATTTCTAGTTGCCATACAGGATGTTGGCCTCCCTATTCAAGGGAGGGCAGATGAAATCCATCCAGATTGACCTGTCACACGGAAGAGGGGAAAGTGATGGAGGGAGGTGGGAGAGGGGGAGGAGAGGCAGGGGGGGGGGGCAGAACAGAGCAGGGGTACGAAAACAACCCCTCCAACCCCTTTTTCTATACACGGGTCAACAGTTGAGGGTGATTTATTTACATCAGGACCGGGGCGACATGTTCCCCCCCACCCCAAAACCCTATCCATCTCTCTCTCTTTCTCTCTCTCTTTCTCTCTATCTACTGTATCTATCTATCTATCCCTCTCTCACCCTCTTTTCTCCTCCACATGCCTCTCAGAAAGGAGTGAGAAACTGGAGAAGTGTGCAGTAGGAGTGAGTCTATATTTAGCGTGGATAACCGAAGACACTGTGGTCTGGCTTTAAGGTTAAAAATATAGATCTCCATGTACAGCCAGCTGGGTACAGTAGACGTCACCCACTGTCAGGCACCATGAATCATGATTACTTTCCCCCTCGGCCAAGCCTGGCCCAGCCTTGGGCTCTGGGTCCTGTTATAGGCTCTGTGGTCCTCTTTAGTCTCTACATCATAGACTGAGAAACGTATCTTAGACCCTTGCCTTCAGACTAGCGTTTTATAATATGCTCTGGGTATCTCTAGACCTTTATCTCTGTCAGAGAGAGCAGGGCATAGGATTTAAAGACTATAAGACTGTACTCAGTGACATTAGAGACAGAAAATGTTTGACAAAGGGTTAAGAATGTTAGCAGTGTGGCACATACACTGAGTGTACAAAACATTAGGAACACCTTCCGAATATTGATTGCAACCCCTTTTGCCCTCAGAACAGCCTCAATTTGTGAGGGCAAGGACTCTACACAGTGTTGAAAGCGTTCCACAGGGATGCTGGCCCATGTTGACTCCAATGCCTCCCACAGTTGTGTCAAGTTGGCTGGATGTCCTTTGGGTGGTCGATCATTCTTGATACACACGGGAAACTGTTGAACATGAAAACACCGGCAGTGTTGCACTTGACACAATCAAACCGGTGAGCCTGGCCCCTACTACCAAATCAAATCAAATCAAATTGTATTAGTCACATGCGCCGAATACAACAGTGAAATGCTTACTTACGAGACCCTAACTGACAGTGCATTTTCAAAAAATACGGATCAGAATAAGAGATAAAAGTAACAAGTAATTAAAGAGCAGCAGTAAAAAATAACAATATATACATGGGAGTGCTGATACAGAGTCAATGTGCTGGGGCACCGGTTAGTTGAGGTAGTATGTACATGTAGGTAGAGTTAATTAAAGGGACTATGCATAGATGACAACAGAGATACCCTGTTTAAAGGCACTTACATATTTTGTCTTGCCCATTCACCCTCTGAATGGCACACATACACAATCATGTCTCAAGGCTTAAACATCCTTCTTTAACCTGTCTCCTCCCCTTCATCTACACTGATTGAAGTGAATTTAACAGATGGCACCAATAAGGGAGCACAGCTTCCACCTGGATTCACCTGGTCAATCTATGTCATGGAAAGAGCAGGTGTTCCTAATGTTTTATATACTCCGTGTGTATCTTTCTACTGTAAATAGAGGCAGAGGGAAAGAACAAAGGAGTACTGTTCAGTACCACCAGGGTTTCTGCTTCCCCTCCTCTAAGCTGGACTGGGCTTGGTTGTGAACTGGTGCTAGATTCCCCTCCTCTAAGCTGGACTGGGCTTGGTTGTGAACTGGTGCTAGATTCCCCTCCTCTAAGCTGGACTGGGCTTGGTTGTGAAGTGGTGCTAGATTTATCCCAGGGAGTATGGGCATAGCTACACTTTGCTAATTATTTTCCTGTGGTATAATTCTCAACATGGCACTCCTTTCTTCTCTCCCAAGCCTAAAAACAAAGACTCAGCAGTAATATCCTTGTCAGCCCCACACAGGGTGTGAAGGACCTGGGTAGTGTAGTGTAGTGTAGTGGAGGAGGTATGGCAGGGGTGTGGCAGAGCAGTGTAGGCCCAAAGAGAGAGACACACATATCACCTGGGTGGAAGGACACAGGTGGCGGACAGCCACTGTGTCTGCACTATAACACTACCATTTGCTTGTTATTATTGTTTTGTTAATTTAATTACATCTACCCGCAGCTAAAGTAGCACCAATTGCGGATACTAGCATGTAGAGGACTGAGAGGGGAAGGTGTACTAGACAGATACATTTGTTTGTATCAGACCAGCATCCTGCTCAGCGGGCTAAACTGTGGAGAGCTACTGGACATCAGAGGTCTCTTGAAAGAGCACTTACTGGCGAAGGCCTTGGAACAGACCACCACTATTAGTGGACACTAACTGGAAGCCTGTACCTCAGTCTATAGCTATGCAGTCCACACATTAGCCATTGGCAAGGAAACTCTGTACATGGTTTTAAAAGACATCCTCATATAAACTCTCTAATATGAGAAGGACTCTTACCACATAATCTCTGTCTGTCTCTGACTATGTCTGTCTGTCTGTCTGTCTGTCTCTCTCTCTCTCTCTCTTTCTCTCTCTCTCTGTTTCTTTCTCTCTCTGTATCTCCCTCTCTCTCTGTCTCTCTCTCTTTCTCTCTATGTCTCCCTCTCTGTCTCTCTCTCTCGACTGAGTCTCTGTCATTGCCCCTTCTCATTGTTGTTACATCCTCCTCACATCTCAATGACAACCCTCTCCTTCTTCCTGTTGTGTACTTCTTTTAGAACAGTACACCCTGCCTTTTCTCCCCATCACCTCCAAACGTCTTCCTTCTCCTCCTTAGCAAACAGTACATCCCTCCCTCTGCTCCTTCCCAGAAAACCTTCCATACGTCCCCTCCCTCACTACTGCCCTAGACGTCACCTTTCTCTCCTTCCTCTTCTCCTCCAAACCGCACCTGCCTCCCTTGTCCTCTCTTCCTCTCCTCCACTCCAACATCAGTTCTTCTCCTCCTCTCCTCCCCTCTCATTAGCTTGATGAATGGCTTCACTGCAGGGAAAGTGCTGATTTTCCTCCCTCTGTCTGATTTTTGCTGGCTGTTATTCATTTCAAACACTCAGAGAAAAGCAAGTGAGTCAATCAATAAGGAAATGAACCCACTGAACAGCATTGGCTCTCACAGTTATTCCCCCTGTGCCCATGTCCTCCACAAGCTCAGTCTGCTGTTTACACACATGCTGTATATGTGTGTACATATATGTTTCTATAGATTCCCTCTATAGCTGCTGCACACTTCACAGTGTATTATACTCAAATGAATGAGATTGTATTGGGCAGGTTGACTTAACCAATTATAAACCTCTGTATACACTTTTATGGCATGGTAGTGATCGTTCATAAACGTCAATGCCACTTAATAAGACTAACTCAAACCTAAGCAGAGGATTTCTTAAGATGATATATACAGTGGCTGGTAATGTGGAGTTCATTAAGACACACTGAAGTGACAGAGTCCGTGTGTAGACTAGTGCATATGTGGACTGTTGTATCCTGCACCTCCAGGGAAGGAGAGGTGGGAGAGCAGAGCAGAGTAGACAGGCATAGAGAGAGCCGCAGTGCTCTCTGTCGTAGTTAGTCTTTCACACTAACACCATCTAAAGCCATCAGATGAAATCCACGCGTCACATAAACTCCCTCAGCCATTCCTGACGGAGGAGGACATTCAGACAGTGAAGGAAGGGAAAGAGGGAGGGGAGAGAGAGGAAAGTCTGCTTCCAGACCAGAGTTATTACGGCACATTAAAGGGGATGGTGTGCACAATCCGGCCATAGCTTTATGTCTAAGTGCACATTAGTTATAGTCCACTGTTAATGTTCTGTACACAATCCTTTATGTAATAACCCCAAACACATAATGGCCCAACAGTTGTAGTGTTGTCCGACATTTTTAGTGAGCTCAGCTCATTTAATGCATTTCTACACAATTTAAACACTCTAAAATGCTATTTGGAGAACAACTAAAACAAGCAAAAAATAACCCCAGCCATTATCACATTAGTTACTGTAGCTTTAATCTCCTCAGTCGATCTACAAACACACAGCCTGCTAGCTATACAATTATCAGCTACACATTAACTCACATGAACTCAGCACCGGGATGAAACACTATCATTTAAAACATACTGAGGGATCTGTTAGCAGAAAAAGTATTTTATTAACAAATTTCCTGCAATTCTAAACATTTTGCGATGACTTATGCCAGGTTAATATGATATCTTAGTTAGAGTGACTAATAAAATCAATGGGGGCCCCCTGGAGGTCAGGGCCCCTGGGCACGTGGCCTGCATGCCAATGTAAAACATGTGAACTGACATGGGCTAAGTGAGGGACTATCAGTGAGTGACATATAAGGGAAACTGCTGCAACCAAGTTTCAAATTGCACCTTGTGTTTTCTAGTGCTCTAATTCTCAACAGTAAGTTGAGAACCTGACTTATTGAAACTCTTTAATACAAAAATGGCTGAGGTCCGAACCTCATATGTAGCTACGGCCCTGCCTGCTTCTCATAGGTGATAGAGATTATGCAAGAGGTGAAGAGGGCATTCGTCAGCCTTATTTAATTCATTTTCTAATTAACACTGTTGTTAAAAAAACTCAATATTATCCTGCCCTCCGAGACATGATAATAAAACTTGGCACATATCATCACCGTATTTACAATGTGTTGAGATAAACGTAATCTCGCTGACTGTAACAAAAAATATACGCTGTAGAATCACACGCTCTTCTCATTGGTGTGGTCTGGCTAACACTCCCATTCTGCTACCAGGCTTGTGCTTCAGCTGGTTTCTGTAATGATAACAATATTTGGTATCAAATTAATAAGCGTTCTGCTTGGTTGAAGACAGCACTCTGCTGCCCAACCCGCTATACATTTAAAACAAACAATTCACGGGTAATGCATCTAAATGAAGTCATATTGTTATCAGCTCGTATATTTCAGAGGCTCAGCTCGTAAATCAATGTGTGTAAATTCAGCAGAATGGGCTACTGAGGAGACGGTGAACACACCAGGATTCTAGGTAATAGAGTAAACAGAGCGAGAGAAAGAAGTGGATAGAGAGAGAAGGAGAGAGAAGGAGAAGAGGAAAGAAGATTAAACAGAACAACATCAAGAAAGATTAAAAGAAAAAGAAGCATCATAGAGAGGAAAACAGAAACAAGATTTTGAAATGATGACACTTTGGGTGTTCATGCAGCAGGCATGAATGGACTGTTGTGGGGTGGGGGACAGGAGGGAGGGAGGGAGAGGAGTGGGGGACAGGAAGGAGGGAGGGAGAGGAGTGGGGGACAGGAAGGAGAGAGGGAGAGGAGTGGGGGACAGGAGGGAGGGAGAGGAGTGGGGGACAGGAGGGAGAGGAGTGGGGGACAGGAGGGAGAGAGGGAGAGGAGTGGAGGACAGGAGGGAGAGTGGGAGAGGAGTGGGGGACAGGAGGGAGAGGAGTGGGGGACAGGAGGGAGAGGAGTGGGGGACAGGAGGGAGAGAGGGAGAGGAGTGGGGGACAGGAGGGAGAGGAGTGGGGGACAGGAGGGAGAGAGGGAGAGGAGTCGGGGACAGGAGGGAGAGAGGGAGAGGAGTGGGGGACAGGAGGGAGGGAGTGGAGTGGAGGACAGGAGGGAGAGGAGTGGGGGACATGAGGGAGAGAGGGAGATGAGTGGGGGACAGGAGGGAGAGCGGGGGAGGAGTGGGGGACAGGAGGGAGAGAGGGAGAGGAGTGGGGGGCAGGAGGGAGAGAGGGAGAGGAGTGGGGGACAGGAGGGAGAGAGGGAGGGGAGTGGGGGACAGGAGGGAGAGAGGGAGAAGAGTGGCGGACAGGAGGGAGAGAGGGAGAGGAGTGCAGTGGGGGACAGGAAGGAGAGAGGGAGAGGAGTGGAGAACAGGAAGGAGAGAGGGAGAAGAGTGGGGGACTGGAGGGAGAGAGGGAGAGGAGTGGGGGAAAGGAGGGAGAGAGAGAGGGATAGGAGTGAAGAACAGGGGGGAGAGAGGGAGAGGAGTATAGAACAGGAGGGAGAGAGGGAGAGGAGTATAGAACAGGAGGGAGAGAGGGAGAGGAGTATAGAACAGGAGGGAGAGAGGGAGAGGAGTGGAGGACAGGAGGGACAGGAGGGAGAAGAGTGGGGGACAGGAGTGCGAGAGGGAGAGGAGTGGTGGACAGGAGAGGGAAAGTTAGAGCCCTGATGCCCTTTCCCCTTTGACCTACTGCTGTCCTTTCTATGACCATGACTAATGGAAAACAATCCCCTCCACTGGAATGCCTGCCTACTACTGTTGTGGACCCTGGGGAGTGGAGAGGTAGAGAGAGAGAGATGGAGGGAGTGGTAGAGACAGAGGAGGAGAAGATGAGGAGAGAGTGTTTTGTAGAGGGAGAGATAGAGAAGGAAGAAGAGAATGGTAAGAGGTAGAGAGGGAAGAGGGGAAGAAGAAGAGGGTGTGTTTTGCAGAGGAGGGTGAGAAGGAGGGTGAGGAGAGGAAAAGGAGGGAGTGGTAAACAGAGAGGAGGAGAGTGGGGAGGAGAGCGGGGGTGGTGGAGCCTGTATGTCTGCTTCATGCCTCTCTGAGCCCAGACATAACCATTGTGTTTACAAGCCTCAGTTGCTCTTACTGTTAAATGATTGGTGTGAGGGACGAATGGAGGAAGAGGGGGAGGGGGGAGTAAATACTTATCTTCTCTCTCCCTCTCTTTCATAGTTCTGGTTAACCAGGCTTAAGAATGCTCTTTGTGTTTTCTAATGATAGACTCTGGGTACTGACTGACTGAGCCTATGAGAGACCCTAAAGACCTTAGCCTCAGTGACTGAGCTCTCCAGAGAGGAGGGAGAAGGAAGACTCTGTGTTGAACAGTGGCTTTGCTGGACCTCAACTGAGATAGAGAGGCTATGGAGGGCCCATGTTTTCTCCCATGCAACTAGGGCAGGCATGCCATGTAGTGGAGCAAGACATACATGTACACTAAATTATCAAAAGTATGTAGACACCTGCTTGTCAAACATCTAATTCGAAAGTCATGGGCATTAATATGGAGTTGGTTCCCCCTTTGCTGCTATAACAGCCTCCACTCTTCTGGGAAGCTTTTCACTAGATCCGGCCGTGATTGGGAGTCCCATAGGGTGGCCATTAAAACACAGGATCAAAAAATAATCATGGGAGACCCCCTACAATGGTTTACTGAGTCTCAGGGCTGAAGGAAACCTTTCACTGTGTGTGTTTGTATCTCACTCTCTCTCTCTCTCTCTCTCTCTCTCTCTCTCTATCGTACTGTCTTTCTCTTTCTCTCTTTCTGTGCTGGGTGATGCTCTTATCATCATCTACTCTGGACATTGACTATTAAAGGAGAGCAGTGAGTTCGCCATCTCAGATACTCTCCGGTTGCGAGAAGAAGAGTGGAGTGCAGCCTAGAATGACATTATCGTTAACAAACCAGAATTAATTCTGGAAGAAAGAAAAACAGAAGGAGATACCACTCTGGCCACAAGTATCTCTGTCTGTCTGTCTGTCTGTCTGTCTGTCTGTCTGTCTGTCTGTCTGTCACTAATAACTCCTGACAGACCATAGTTAGCTCAGCTAGTCTCTATGGATATGAGTTGTCTGTTTGTTGGAATGCGTTGTTCTTCTTTACTTGGTACGGCTCTTGTTTGTAAACACAAATGCATCACTTCCTCTAGGTGTGGCCTGGAGGGAGAATAAACCACGCTCTGCACTGCTTTCTTACTGAAACAACCTGCCCCATGTCTTACACACGATACGCCCCTCCCTGGTCTACACACTCCCAACTCAACTTACACACTACCTGTCCGCCTCGCCTTGAGGGCACAATATAGGACTCTGCACAGACAATGATCAGACAAGCCCCTGCAGAACCCTCCCCCAGTCTTACACACATCCAATCTGTGTACACAGACACATCCTCCCTATTGGTAATATGAGTGCTCAATATTGCTGCTCAATTTGCACTTACTGCTAGGGTGTAGGAGAACACCACCTTGGGTAGCTAGCCATCTCTCTCTCTCTCTCTCTCTCTCTCTCTCTCTCTCTCTCTCTCTCTCTCTCTCTCTCTCTCTCTCGCTGACTATTTAGACTCTCCCATCTCCTCTGATCATCTAAATGTCCCATCAGACATTTAGATCCTCACTAGTTAGATGTGTACATGTTGTAAACAGTTGTTGAGTTAGAGAGGAAGAGAGGGAGGGAGAGGGAGAAAGATAGGAGGAACGAACATTTCCTCCGTTCCTGTGGCTGTAGTGTAATAGTTGTGGTGATGACTAGTGACAGCTGAAGGAGCAAGGGAGGCGGAGAGGAGTATCACTCCAAAGTCCCCCAGCAACAGAAGGTTTTTAGTCAGTTTTTATTTCACCTTAATTTGACCAGGTAGGCTAGTTGAGGCCGAGAAAGGAGAGGAGAAGAGAAGGAGAGGGATTTAGGCTAAACTACTCTCTCCTAGCCTGTGTCTCTCTCGCATTCTCTCTCCCTCGCTCTCCATCTCTATCTCTATCCCATACGCACACACGCTCACACCTTTTAACTTCAGTACTGTTTATTGTAAAGAGTGTTTCATTTATATACCAGTGAGTTATGTATTATCATAGTCATCTGGCCAGTCAACAATCCTGAATATTACCTCTCTGACTGGACCCTAGGGTCTGCATTAGAAGCATATCAATCACATACTGTACCTCATGCAGGGGACTAATGAGGGGACAACCGCTCATAATAATGGCTGGAACTGAGCGAATGGAATGTTCCATTTGTTTGATGTATTTGATACCATTCCACTCATTCCTCTCCAGCCATTACCACGAACCCTTCCTCCCCAATTAAGGTGCCACCAACCTCCTGTGGTGTATATTTACATTCAGATCTCATCCTCTTCCTCATCGTCTTCTGGTATTATCTCTGGCAGAATGTTCACCTCCTATTACAATAAAGAGAGGGTGTGTGTGTGCGTGTGTTTGTACAATCCGTGTGGGCCTCTATCTCCTGGCCAGGGTGTGAGCACATGGAGGTCAGAGGCAGGGCTGGCTGTGTCTCCATTCCCACGGCTGCTGTCTCACAGCCACATTGGTCACAGGAGGATGAAAAGACTATGGATTTTTCCTCTTCTTTGCATTCTCCGGAGCAGGCAGATTAGACAGGAGATACGTGGAGCCTGACCCATTCAAAGCAGCTCTAAGCTCAACATTGTAGTGCTGCCTGACCCGCCTCTGGTTCTGGGAGCAACACACAGGTAGGCAGGCACACACGCATGCATTCCAACACACACACACACACACACACACACACACACACACACACACACACACACACAGGTAGGCAGGCACGCATGCATTCCAACACACACACACACACACACACACACACACACACACACACACACACACACACACACACACACACACACACACACACACACACACACACACACACACACACAGGTAGGCAGGCACGCATGCATTCAAACTCACACACACACACACACACACACACACACACACACACACACACACACACACACACACACACACACACACAAACACACACACACACACACACACACACACACACACACACAGGTAGGCAGGCACGCATGCATTCAAACTCACACACACACACACACACACACACACACACACACACACACACACACACACACACACACATACACACACACACACACACACGTGCATGCATAATATGCACACACACACATGCAGGGAGGCACCACACTCACCGACACATTCTCTTTCTCTCTCCCTCTCTCTCTTTCTTTCTCTCTCTGATAAAGTGTGGTTCAAAATGTGGGCAAACTGTACATGGGTGAAACACTGACCTTGTAACCTTGGATGTGAATGTTTAAGTGAGGAAGCTGAGCTTGCTGTCAACACATTCACACACAGTGACTGTACACACATACAAAAATACACAAACATTCCCTAGCATACACTTTTGGAGACTGACACATACTGTATGTCGGCAGACACACAATATGGGAAAAACATGAGTTAGAGAGAGAGAAAAAGAAAAGGGAGAGAAAGGGGAGGCAGACGTATGGGGGAAGGAGAAAGAAAGACAGAAAGATCGAGGGCGGTAGGCAGAGACAGAGCGAGAATTCATAGGCCCGTTGCCTTCACAAGCAATTAGAATCATTTCAAATGAAAATGAAAGCATCCACTGCAGTCTTATCTGCATCCAGAGGAGAAGGCTCTCCTCCTCCTCAATCAAAATGCATGAGTGGCCTCCCTGACGGAAACACTGACACCCTGCCATATGCTGGGTTCCTCTCTCTTTTCCCTCTGTCTTCAGCTCGCAGCTCTCGCCCTGTAAAAATACGACAAATCCACGCGCACAGACAGGTTGTCATACAGAGAGAGCTGGGGAGAGGCTGTAATGGGGCTGTAACTGAACTGTCTCTGAACTGTCTTGTTCCGAATTCTATTCTTCTGTCTTTTTTTGTAAATCTTGCTTTCACCTCAGATAAAACTATTTCTCAGACTGCCGGCTGTTCGGTTGGCCAGTGTCAACATTGTCTACATAGCAGTGACGTGTATTCACGGAGGCCAAGGGAAGCCAGACTTCCACAAAACATTGACCAAGATAAAACAACAAAAAAATTAAACACAAAATAATGTATCTTTCATCTCTGTGTTTCATAAATGACCTTAAATTCACAAGAGGCTGAATGTATCCGAGTGAACAAATCAACGCCCCTCTGTCTCAGTAAGTGTAGCGTATCTATCTGATGCTGTCTGGTCAGAAAGAGTATGACATTGTTGCTGCCTCTAGCATTGAATGCAAGGGAAGCCAGCGAGCATTAGGCCTCCCTTTTAAAAAAAAAGGGTATAAAATAATAGCCAGTCAGCTTTGAGCTAAACTGAGTGAGCTCAGCTGTGAGTGTCTTGGAGCACCAGACCAATCACATAACATGCCAAACGTCATTATTGACAGAAAAAACTTGTATTGTTGTATCTTGTTGTGTTGTTGGCCTCCGGTGGCTAGCTTGCTAGCTAAAATCGTCTCTATCCTAAATTAGCTATGGATGGAGTTAGAGATTTGGACTTGTGGTTTTACTTAATTCTCCGTACTGTCCAATGATTATAACGGCGATTATAATCCAACCATAAATTCATGCACTGTGCCCCTGGCCTGAGAGGATGGAAGTTCAACATGTAGCTAGATGTAGTATGCTAATGTTAACTAGTTAGCCTGGCGTATCGTTGCCACTGAAAGGAAGTTAGGCTAGCGAGCAAGTATTTTAGCCATAGACCGTTTAGGTAACATGAAAGAGGAGA
>NC_092152.1:69414492-69531992 GCF_045791955.1 Oncorhynchus clarkii lewisi | reverse complement strand
TATCTGACGATCAGCAAAAAATGTATGTAACTTTGTATACGCTTGTGATGGTTAAAATCCAATGATCTTTTAGCTGCTAGAAAGCTGTTTTAGTTTGGTACAGCATGGTCATGGAATTTACCCATTTTTAATATTGTGGAATATTGTTATTCTGTATTACATTGTTCCACCCCTCTAATACTGTGGCCAGTTATACTCATGTGGCCAAGACAGGCATTGTACTGCAGCAGAGAATAATTCCCTTGGAGAAATTCCTTCAGAACACAGTGACACACTGATCTGAGCTCAGTCGGATTGGGGCCTAAATGAAGCGAGTCAAAAGAGTCCCATCCTAAAGGACACCACAATGGCTGCCCGTCTACATCAGAGTTGGGGTAGCGCTAGCACACAGCTCTTCAAAGGGACAAGAAGTGGAGTTCTAGTCGCCAGCCTCTCATATTTGGGTGGGAGATAAAGTCCCCTAGCCGCTCTTGCCTCTCTCTGTAATTATGTGCATGGTGATGTGCTTTTTACAGGCTGCCTAACAGTGGGAAATTATCTGGTAGCAACAGAGCCCAATTAATTGTGGCACTTTGCAGGCGTACTTGTGCGAAAACATTGTAATGACACTTACAGGGAAATTGGCTCCCGTTGAATATATTGAATAAATAAAGTCTGGAGGTTAAACAACCTTCACGACGTCACAGAATAAAGCGGCTTCAGAGTATCTCTGTCTATCATTCTCTCTCATTCTCTTGTTCTCTTACAGTCTCTCTCTGCATATGGAGAGAACACAAATCCTTTCCATTTTCCCTACAAGACTGCAGTGTGTATGTGTGTGTGTGTGTGTGTGTGTGTGTGTGTGTGTGTGTGTGTGTGTGTGTGTGTGTGTGTGTGTGTGTGTGTGTGTGTGTGTGTGTGTGTGTGTGTGTGTGTTTGCATGTGAGCGTTTGTTATACACAGAGACGGAGATATATCTATATATATTTTATTTGTAAAAAGAAATGTATGAATTGGGTATCAGTGGAATGCTTTAGGGTAACTGAGAATGATAGCAGAGGTTTATAAAAGGAAACAGGACCTGTTTGGGGGTCAATGACAAGCTATGTCACGCCACAGTGAGTGCCTATTGTGGGCCTGTGAAACAGCGATGCGTCAGCACTTTGAGAGAAAAGCACCTTTTGTTTCTGGCCTCACTGGGGGACAGTGTGGGTATCTGCCCAAGATCACAGCTTTGCCCACACGCCACAATCATCTCATTCAGAAATATTTTGATTGATCCCAAGTATGTGTGACATGATATTTAATCAACACGTCATGTGATGTCATTTTTTCTCATTTACTTTTGAGATATTATTCATGTGCACTAAAGTGAAATCTCAAGTCAGTTTGTTTGTAGTATTTCTATTTGTAATCTTGTAACCATGAGACTCAAATGATGATGTGATGCAGGCTATGGAAACATTGACCTTTGGCCCTGGCCTTCTCCCACAACTACTGTACTGTCCCATTTGGTCAGTACAGCATATCATCAGGTCAGCATATGAGTGTGTGTGCATATGTGTGTGTGTGTGTGTGTGTGTATGCATATGTGTGCATGCATTTGTGTACGTGCGTGTGTACCTACTTACTGCTCTTACATCGGTATGTTTACTAGGTGTTCATTTGGGGTATTTTGATGTGCTCGACAGCAGACGACAGATAACTAACTGGTCAGTGTGTGTTGTGTGTAAGATAAGGGCCCACCATAGGCCCATTCCGCCGATCGGTATCGGCATGGCACGTACAGTAAATGGCAGAGGAGTGGCACGGCTGTCAGCCGGAACGTGTGCTTGGCAGGCGGCGGCTACGCTATTAACGAGCGCTAACAGTTTTATTATTAGAAAATAAACGGTGCGCTGCAAAACTCTGAATGTTATTAGCACCCCACCATCTGGGTCTGACAGCTGTGTTCAGACACCACTACACCACCATGGCTGTGGTGCTGACGGTGTAGTCTGAATTCCCTCTTTCTATCTATGTCTCTCTCTCTCTCTTTCTGTCTCTCTCTCTTTCTACCTGTCTCTCTCTCTCTTTCTATCTATGTCTCTCTCTCTTTCTATCTGTCTCTCTCTCTTTCTGTCTCTCTCTCTTTCTATCTGTCTCTCTCTCTTTCTATCTGTTTCTCTCTCTTTCTGTCTCACTCTTTCTATCTGTCTCTCTCTCTCTTTCTATCTGTCTCTCTCTCTTTCTATGTTTCTCTCTCTTTCTCTCTCTCTCTCTTTCTATCTGTCTCTCTCTCTTTCTATCTGTTTCTCTCTCTATCTATGTCTCTCTCTCTTTCTGTCTCTCTCTCTTTCTATCTGTCTCTCTCTCTTTCTATCTATGTCTCTCTCTCTTTCTATCTGTCTCTCTCTCTATCTGTTTCTCTCTCTTTCTGTCTCTCTCTCTTTCTATCTGTTTCTCTCTCTTTCTATCTATGTCTCTCTCTCTTTCTATCTATGTCTCTCTCTCTTTCTATCTGTCTCTCTCTCTTTCTATCTGTCTCTCTCTCTCTTTCTGTCTCTCTCTCTTTCTATCTGTTTCTCTTTCTATCTGTCTCTCTCTCTTTCTATCTATGTCTCTCTTTTTATATCTGTTTCTCTCTCTTTCTATCTATGTCTCTCTCTCTTTCTATCTGTCTCTCTCTCTTTCTATCTATGTCTCTCTCTTTTTCTATCTGTTTCTCTCTCTTTCTATCTATGTCTCTCTCTCTTTCTATCTATGTCTCTCTCTCTTTCTATCTGTCTCTCTCTCTATCTGTTTCTCTCTCTTTCTGTCTCTCTCTCTTTCTATCTGTTTCTCTCTCTTTCTATCTATGTCTCTCTCGCTTTCTATCTGTCTCTCTCTCTTTCTATCTATGTCTCTCTTTTTCTATCTGTTTCTCTCTCTTTCTATCTATGACTCTTTCTCTTCAGGCTCTCTTTAAAAGGCCCACTGTCCTTTGTTTTTTTACAGGCAGGCTGTGAAAATAGAGCGCTGTGATGTTTTGTCTGTAAAGCCCTACTCAAAACTCTAATACTGCCATTTAGAAAAAAGGGAAACTGCAGAAGCAAAACCACAATAAATGATCAGGGCTGTTCCCACTGGAAGCCCCATCTGCTGTGTGTTACGGTTACCAGTGTACCCCTCTCAATAAAACACATTTACACAGACAACAAACACAGCCAAACATAACATCTTAAAGATGTGCAAAAAATGTATTTATCTTGTTTATTTAGATGGAAATGGCACCATGAACTATTTTAATCAAGCTGTAATTAACAAGGTTATGTTTCCTGATATGGTGAAGGAGTTCAACCGTAATGACAGGTCATGGTCAGGTTTTAGATGACATCCACTGTGCTCTTGACAAGAAGTTACATTGTGTGTCTGTCTTTATTGATTTGTCAAAGGCATTTGACACCGTGGACCCTGCTGTGTTAGTGCAAAGGTTCAAATGTTGTGGAATTACTGGTCATGCTCTAGATTGGTTTATAAATTACATATCAAATCGTACACCATGTGTAATGGTGGATGGTTGTAAATCTGAGTCCATAGAGTTGTGCTCAGGTGTTCCGCAAGGTTCTATTTTTGGCCCACTGTGGTTCATTTTGTATATCAACAACATTGGAGATCATATTGAAACAGCGGATGTTCATGATGATACTGTTCTTTATTCAAGTGGTAGTAGTTTATCTTTAGCTTTTGAAAATGCCCAAAGGAAGTTTAACATCATACAACATAATCTGTATGATTTAAAGCTGTTTCTGAATTCAGGTAAAACAAAATGCATGGTATTTTCAAATGCCAGGCATGTTACTAATAATGACATTGCTTCATTGGCTGGACATACTATAGAGCAAGTTAAAGTGTACAAATATTTGGTTTTGTGGGTTGATGATAAGCTGAGCTTCACTCTGCATGTAGAGAACTTGATAAGGAAGCTCAAGTTCAAGCTCAGCTGCATAAGGCTTGTTTTTCTCTGGAGGCCAGGAAGGAACTGGTACGATGTACATTACTGGCCGTTTTAGATTGTGGTGATATAACATCAACCACTACCCTGAGAGCACTTGATTCAGTATATCATGCGGCCCTCATGTTCAATACCAATCAAAAACATCTAACATATCATTGTGATCTCTACAGCGCTGTTGGCTGGTCGTCATTGACCTTGCATAGGCTTAAACACTGGTATACACTGATTTATAAGGCCATACTGGGTAAAATGCCATTTTATCTCTGTTCTTATTTTAGTCAGGTCGGTAAATAAATATCAATTATAGTCCCATTCTCATTTGCTTTTAACACCACTAAGAATTAGCACAGAATTAGAACTATGACTCTTTCTCTTTATATCTATGTCTCTCTCTTTCTATCTATGTATCTCTCTTTTTCTATCTGTCTCTCTCTTTCTATCTATGTCTCTCTCTCTTTCTATCTGTCTCTCTCTCTTTCTATCTATGTCTCTCTCTCTCTCTTTCTATCTATGTCTATCTCTTTTTCTATCTCTCTCTCTCTCTTTCTATCTGTTTCCATCTCTTTCTATCTGTCTCTCTCTCTTTCCATCTATGTCTCTCTTTCTCTTTCTATCTGTTTCTCTCTCTTTCTATCTGTCTCTCTCGCTATCTGTCTCTCTCTCTTTCTATCTGTCTCTTTCTCTTTCTATCTGTTTCTCTCTCTTTCTATCTGTCTCTCTCTCTCTCTATCTGTCTCTCTCTTTTTCTATCTGTTTCTCTCTCTCTTTCTATTTATGTCTCTCTCTTTTTCTATCTCTCTCTCTCTCTCTTTCTATCTGTTTCCATCTCTTTGTATCTGTCTCTCTCTCTTTCTATCTATGTCTCTCTCTCTCTTTCTATCTGTCTCTCTCTTTTTCTATCTATGTCTCTCTCTTTTTCTATCTCTCTCTCTCTCTCTCTTTCTATCTGTTTCCATCTCTTTCTATCTGTCTCTCTCTCTTTCTATCTATGTCTCTCTCTTTTTCTATCTGTCTCTCTCTCTTTCTATCTGTTTCTCTCTCTATCTATGTCTCTCTCTCTTTCTATCTGTCTCTCTCTCTTTCTATCTGTCTCTCTCTCTTTCTATCTATGTCTCTCTCTCTTTCTATCTGTCTCTCTCTCTATCTGTTTCTCTCTCTTTCTGTCTCTCTCTCTTTCTATCTGTTTCTCTCTCTTTCTATCTATGTCTTTCTCTCTTTCTATCTATGTCTCTCTCTCTTTCTATCTGTTTCTCTCTCTATCTATGTCTCTCTCTCTTTCTATCTGTCTCTCTCTCTTTCTATCTGTCTCTCTCTCTTTCTATCTATGTCTCTCTCTCTTTCTATCTGTCTCTCTCTCTATCTGTTTCTCTCTCTTTCTCTCTCTCTCTCTTTCTATCTGTTTCTCTCTCTTTCTATCTATGTCTTTCTCTCTTTCTATCTATGTCTCTCTCTCTTTCTATCTGTCTCTCTCTCTTTCTATCTGTCTCTCTCTCTTTCTGTCTCTCTCTCTCTCTTTCTATCTACGTCTCTCTCTTTTTCTATCTGTTTCTCTCTCTTTCTATCTATGTCTCTCTCTCTTTCTATCTATGTCTCTCTCTCTTTCTATCTGTCTCTCTCTCTATCTGTTTCTCTCTCTTTCTGTCTCTCTCTCTTTCTATCTGTTTCTCTCTCTTTCTATCTATGTCTCTCTCTCTTTTTATCTGTTTCTCTCTCTTTCTATCTATGTCTCTCTCTCTTTATATCTATGTCTCTCTTTCTATCTATGTATCTCTCTTTTTCTATCTGTCTCTCTCTTTCTATCTGTCTCTCTCTCTTTCTATCTATGTCTCTCTTTTTCTATCTCTTTCTCTCTCTTTCTATCTGTCTCTCACTCTTTCTATCTGTCTCTCTCTCTTTCTATCTGTTTCTCTCTCTTTCTATCTATGTCTCTCTCTCTTTCTATCTGTCTCTCTCTCTTTCTATCTATGTCTCTCTTTTTCTATCTGTTTCTCTCTCTTTCTATCTATGACTCTTTCTCTTCAGGCTCTCTTTAAAAGGCCCACTGTCCTTTGTTTTTTTACAGGCAGGCTGTGAAAATAGAGCGCTGTGATGTTTTGTCTGTAAAGCCCTACTCAAAACTCTAATACTGCCATTTAGAAAAAAGGGAAACTGCAGAAGCAAAACCACAATAAATGATCAGGGCTGTTCCCACTGGAAGCCCCATCTGCTGTGTGTTACGGTTACCAGTGTACCCCTCTCAATAAAACACATTTACACAGACAACAAACACAGCCAAACATAACATCTTAAAGATGTGCAAAAAATGTATTTATCTTGTTTATTTAGATGGAAATGGCACCATTAACTATTTTAATCAAGCTGTAATTAACAAGGTTATGTTTCCTGATATGGTGAAGGAGTTCAACCGTAATGACAGGTCATGGTCAGGTTTTAGATGACATCCACTGTGCTCTTGACAAGAAGTTACATTGTGTGTCTGTCTTTATTGATTTGTCGAAGGCATTTGACACCGTGGACCCTGCTGTGTTAGTGCAAAGGTTCAAATGTTGTGGAATTACTGGTCATGCTCTAGATTGGTTTATAAATTACATATCAAATCGTACACCATGTGTAATGGTGGATGGTTGTAAATCTGAGTCCATAGAGTTGTGCTCAGGTGTTCCGCAAGGTTCTATTTTTGGCCCACTGTGGTTCATTTTGTATATCAACAACATTGGAGATCATATTGAAACAGCGGATGTTCATGATGATACTGTTCTTTATTCAAGTGGTAGTAGTTTATCTTTAGCTTTTGAAAATGCCCAAAGGAAGTTTAACATCATACAACATAATCTGTATGATTTAAAGCTGTTTCTGAATTCAGGTAAAACAAAATGCATGGTATTTTCAAATGCCAGGCATGTTACTAATAATGTCATTGCTCCATTGGCTGGACATACTATAGAGCAAGTTAAAGTGTACAAATATTTGGTTTTGTGGGTTGATGATAAGCTGAGCTTCACTCTGCATGTAGAGAACTTGATAAGGAAGCTCAAGTTCAAGCTCAGCTGCATAAGGCTTGTTTTTCTCTGGAGGCCAGGAAGGAACTGGTACGATGTACATTACTGGCCGTTTTAGATTGTGGTGATATAACATCAACCACTACCCTGAGAGCACTTGATTCAGTATATCATGCGGCCCTCATGTTCAATACCAATCAAAAACATCTAACATATCATTGTGATCTCTACAGCGCTGTTGGCTGGTCGTCATTGACCTTGCATAGGCTTAAACACTGGTATACACTGATTTATAAGGCCATACTGGGTAAAATGCCATTTTATCTCTGTTCTTATTTTAGTCAGGTCGGTAAATAAATATCAATTATAGTCCCATTCTCATTTGCTTTTAACACCACTAAGAATTAGAACAGGTCATGGTAGAAATAGTTGTAGTTACTCAGCTCTGCGGTCCTGGTATTCTCTCCTGAACATTTAAAAATGTGATGATCTAGTCTCATTGGTGGAGTTTAAACACTTGATGGATGTAAATATCATAGAAGAGTGTAATTGTCTTTAGGACAGCTGTTTTTTAGTCAAGACATTCGTGTTTTTTTAACGTAATATGTAATTGTTGTGCTGTATGTGTGTCTATAGTTTTGTTTAATGTTGTGTTAGTCTATGTAAGTTGTTTTGTCTGAAACTTGGTTCCCCCTGCTGCTATTGGACCAGGTCTCTCTTGAAAAAGAGATGTTATCTCAATGAGAAAAACCGGTTTAAATAAAAGTTAAATAAATAAAAAAGAAATAATATGGTGACAGGTCATGACCCAATTGGGTGACTATGTCAGACGTCCGTTTGTGCGGCGTGGAAAGCCCCCCTATAGGTACTCATCTCGGGCTCCATAGAAGAGTTGCTTGCAGTATGTTTGGGCAAACCCCCGGTGCCCGTAGTACCCACCTGATGGTTTCAGGAAGTGAAGGCGGTAGGCGTACTATCATACGTTACAGGTTACAGGTTACCGGTTACAGGTTACACCCACAGTGGCATCATCACTATCACTATTACTTTCTGTTTTCTCACTCAGTGTTAGTGTGTGAGAACCATATATAGTATGAATTTAAATTGCTTGTTTTGTCGCTCCATTGCATTCTGTGTACAGTAAGTATATGTGCATGTGTATACAAACCTGTGTCTTTGTGTGTGTGCGTGCAATGTGCATGCAACCCTGTGTGTGTGTTTGTGTTATCCCTCCCGCGTGTGTGTCCCCTATCCTCCTATCCCACAGCATCTCAGGGCTTTATTTAATCAGATAACCTGCTACCACTGGCCTGCAGCGAACCCCATGATTCTCCAGGCTCCTCATGTTGCCCCCCGGTCCTCCAGAGAAACCCCAGCTAACGGAGATGCCTCCAGACACACACACTCTTACTGCAGACGCTGCACAATACACTCCGTGTCTTCCTCTCTCTCTCTTCCTCTCCTCCAGGAGAAGAAAAGATGTTTCATCTTTCTCCGCTAACTCTGCTCCCACTCCTCGTATAGGTATCGTTCTCTGCTTAGTCTGCATGCATAGCTACTTACTTTTCTCTTATTTAGGAACGTCACGTCCATGTAGCGTGAAGGACTCTGGGATGCCAAAGGAATCCATTTCACATACAGATGCACAGGGGTAGAGAACAGTGAATGGAGAGAATAGGACATGAGAGAAACAGTGTATTTTCAATTTCAAGCCGACCTTTTCCTATTCTGCTGTTGTTATCGTCCGTCTGGTTTAATTTGTTTGATAGTTTCGTCTCTGTCTGACACTTTTGGAGTAATGCTGTAATGGTAAATCCAAAGTGGATCTGTAACAGATAAAAAGTTGAGAATACTGAAGCAGGGTGACCCTGAACAGCTTCTACACCAAATAGCTACCAGGACAATCTGCATGGACCCTTTTTGCACTAACCTTTTGACTCATTACATACGCTGCTGCTACTGTTTATTATTTATCCTGTTGCCTACATACTTTACACTGTAAAATAAATCTAGCTGTTTCAACTAATTATCGTTAAGTAATTATTATTATTATTATTAAGTTTACTTAACCATTTGGTCCAAGTGTTACCTGAACTAAAAATAATTAGTAGCAGAAAGATCGGAATGTGATGAACCAAGAGGTTATGAGTTCAAATCCCAGGGGAGGACATGTTGAATAGTAATTACTGTATACATGCACAATGTAATCATGTGTGTCAAATATGTAAGTTGAAAGCACTGTGTTTGTAACTAGTTCCACAGCCTTTTTTTTAGGTTTCTAGTTGAATGAACATTTGAGACTTGTTGAGCAAACACATTTTAAGGGACAGATCGAAATGTACCGGGGGAGGGGCTGTCATAAAAAATTAAATGCACCCCTCTTCCCAACATTAAACATATTTTCACATGACCCTGCCCTTGTACTATAACATAAATTGAACGCCCCCCCCCCTAAAATTCACTCAAAATAATGTTTACCACCAAAAATAACAATAACTGCAGTGACCCTGTGTTTATAAACGTCGAAATCGACTTGTCCACTTCAACATGCTTTTGTGGCACAATCGGATGCCATGCAGGGCTACGGGCCAGAATGGTTGAGGCTTCGCCAAACACCACAGACGAGCTCACTCTCCCTGCTGTTTCCTTATACTACGATCAGAGCTGGCTGCAGGCCATGATAAGATGTTCTACATTTTGATGCCATATTTATAATTTTATAAAATATGTGCAACAAATTTTCCACCAACAGATTTCGGTGCCAATGCACCACACAACCATTAAACAAAGCACACCGACTTCGGGCACTTCAATATCATGGTTTGCGTTTTCAACACCACAGTAAATAGTCTATGTCAATCCCGACAAACAGGAAATACTTCCTACCTTGTAGGCTTACCTAGTACTGAAGGCTTGGTTTGACAATCTGCAATTGTCATTAAACCTTTTGGTGTTTTGTGACAGATGTCTCTTTCCTTTCATCAATTGGCCGCTGCACGGATTGGATTGATTGACAGATTTTATTTGTCAGTAAAAAAAAACATGTAAAACACAAAAAAAAGACATTTTTTTTACAAGTTACCAGGATTGCACAATCAAGTCGGGGACTTCCATTTTGGTCCCTATTTTGTACATAAACACACATATAATTACATAGATACAGACACATTACAGAGACATAGATGAAAAAATGCTCAACCTCCAGATGAGTATGAGGCTGGTAGCTTATTCTTTAGATGTTTGTAGCTGCTGGTGAATAAGGCATAATCAAAGTGACACTGGACTAGCACAGCTAGGTTGGCATCCAGTTGGCGACAGATTTTCATGCGAATATTCTAAAATCTTCATTAAAACAATATGCCATTTCAGAGTTTCCTTCAGGAAAGTGTTGCGCCAGACAACATGACAGGGAAGATTTTTATTTACAGGACATTTTAAGAATTTCACGGACATCCATGTGCATTCAGATCCGACCTGGCATTTATGTGTCCTTAAAAACAGCTATAACAAATTACAAAAACACTATTCCTTGTGTTTCGATGTTGAGCATTTAGGCTACCTTCCTAAAATAATAATTGTCCTCATGGATCAGCTGTCAGAGATTTGAGTACTAAATAGATACTAAATATATATATATAGAGAGAGAAGCTTAGGCCTAACCCTAACTATGTCAGACGGCTACTGCGTCTGCTATACAGATATACAGTTGAAGTCGGAGTTTACATACACTTACGTTGGAGTCATTAAAACTCAACCACTCCACAAATGTCTTGTTAACAAACTATAGTTTTGGCAAGTCGGTTAGGACATCTACCTTGTGCATGACACATGTAATTTTTCCAACAATTGTTTCCAGAAAGATTTTTTCACTTATAATTCACTGTATCACAATTCCAGTGGGTCAGAAGTTTACATGCACTAAGTTGACTGTGCCTTTAAACAGCTTGGAAAAATCCAGAAAATGATGTCATGGCTTTAGAAGCTTCTGATAGGCTAATTGACATACAGTGCCTTGCGAAAGTATTCGGCCCCTTTGAACTTTGCGACCTTTTGCCACGTTTCAGGCTTCAAACATAAAGATATAAAACTGTATTTTTTTGTGAAGAATCAACAACAAGTGGGACACAATCATGAAGTGGAACGACATTTATTGGATATTTCAAAACTTTTTTAACAAATCAAAAACTGAAAAATTGGGCGTGCAAAATTATTCAGCCCCCTTAAGTTAATACTTTGTAGCGCCACCTTTTGCTGCGATTACAGCTGTAAGTCGTTTGGGGTATGTCTCTATCAGTTTTGCACATCGAGAGACTGACATTTTTTCCCATTCCTCCTTGCAAAACAGCTCGAGCTCAGTGAGGTTGGATGGAGAGCATTTGTGAACAGCAGTTTTCAGTTCTTTCCACAGATTCTCAATTGGATTCAGGTCTGGACTTTGACTTGGCCATTCTAACACCTGGATATGTTTATTTTTGAACCATTCCATTGTAGATTTTGCTTTATGTTTTGGATCATTGTCTTGTTGGAAGACAAATCTCCGTCCCAGTCTCAGGTCTTTTGCAGACTCCATCAGGTTTTCTTCCAGAATGGTCCTGTATTTGGCTCCATCCATCTTCCCATCAATTTTAACCATCTTCCCTGTCCCTGCTGAAGAAAAGCAGGCCCAAACCATGATGCTGCCACCACCATGTTTGACAGTGGGGATGGTGTGTTCAGCTGTGTTGCTTTTACGCCAAACATAACGTTTTGCATTGTTGCCAAAAAGTTCAATTTTGGTTTCATCTGACCAGAGCACCTTCTTCCACATGTTTGGTGTGTCTCCCAGGTGGCTTGTGGCAAACTTTAAACGACACTTTTTATGGATATCTTCAAGAAATGGCTTTCTTCTTGCCACTCTTCCATAAAGACCAGATTTGTGCAATATACGACTGATTGTTGTCCTATGGACAGAGTCTCCCACCTCAGCTGTAGATCTCTGCAGTTCATCCAGAGTGATCATGGGCCTCTTGGCTGCATCTCTGATCAGTCTTCTCCTTGTATGGGCTGAAAGTTTAGAGGGACGGCCAGGTCTTGGTAGATTTGCAGTGGTCTGATACTCCTTCCATTTCAATATTATCACTTGCACAGTGCTCCTTGGGATGTTTAAAGCTTGGGAAATCTTTTTGTATCCAAATCTGGCTTTAAACTTCTTCACAAGAGTATCTCGGACCTGCCTGGTGTGTTCCTTGTTCTTCATGATGCTCTCTGCGCTTTTGACGGACCTCTGAGACTATCACAGTGCAGGTGCATTTATACGGAGACTTGATTACACACAGGTGGATTGTATTTATCATCATTAGTCATTTAGGTCAACATTGGATCATTCAGAGATCCTCACTGAACTTCTGGAGAGAGTTTGCTGCACTGAAAGTAAAGGGGCTGAATAATTTTGCACGCCCAATTTTTCAGTTTTTGATTTGTTAAAAAAGTTTGAAATATCCAATAAATGTTGTTCCACTTCATGATTGTGTCCCACTTGTTGTTGATTCTTCACAAAAAAATACAGTTTTATATCTTTATGTTTGAAGCCTGAAATGTGGCAAAAGGTTGCAAAGTTCAAGGGGGCCGAATACTTTCGCAAGGCACTGTAATTTGAGTCAATTGGAGGTGTACCTGTGGATGTGTTTCAAGGCCTACCTTCAAACTGAGTTCCTCTTTGCTTGACATTAGAAAATCAAAAGAAATCAGCCAAGATGTCATAAAAAAAATGTAGACCTCCACAAGTCTGGTTCATCCTTGGGAGCAATTTCCAAATGCCTGAAGGTACCACATCTATCTGTACAACCAATAGTACACAAGTATAAACACCATGGGACCACGCAGCCATCATACCGCTCAGGAAGGAGACGCATTCTGTCTCCTAGAGATGAACGTACTTTGGTGCGAAAAGTGCAAATCAATCCCAAAACAACAGCAAAGGACCTTGTGAAGATGCTGGAGGAAAAAGGTACAAAAGTATCTATATCCACAGTAAAACAAGTCCAATATCGACATAACCTGAAAGACCGCTCAGCAAGGAAGAAGCCACAGCTCCAAAACCACCATGGTGCTGGAGAACAAGTCCACGGGACAGAGGTTTTGGAGGTCGAAAGTGTGTGGGCGGGGATGGAGAGGATGGTGTGTGTGCACACATATACGCGCGTGTGTGTGTGTGTGTACTGTACATGCATGATTGTGTGTGTGTGTGTGCGTAAATGTCTGTGTATGTATAAAGTGGGACTCCAGGAGGCATTGTGAAAAAGCAGGCAGGGAGGCAGCCCAGGAAAGGGAGAATTCACAGGTTTGTCTCAGAGAGAACACAGACCAAATGAGTCACTCTGTCAGCAGACAAAGTCAATGCACTTACCTCGGAGAATAACAGGAGATGGTATTTCCCCCAACACAACATGATAGTCTGCAGGCAGAAAGGCGTTTATGAATGACTCTATCAAAACACCAACTAGCCCACCGACCACTTTCAATTAAAACACCAAAGTCACTGTGTGGTTATACAGACATGATCAAAGACACCTCTGTGTATTATCAATCTCTATCTAATGATCGGGAAAGAGAGTGCCTAAGCACATGCATGAGTGCGTATGTGTGTGTGCAAGCTTTAACGTGCACATGTGTGTGTGTACTGTGTGAACTGTAACTCTCTCTGCGTACAGTATGTGTGTGTCTGTGGTTAATGTGCTCAATTTCACTCATACCACATATCAAAGTGATGGCTGGTGGATACCACATAAGAGAGGAGATATAAACAGATAATTGTTGAGATCAAATAGTTCTTCCCCAGGCTAGGCAGTAGACAGGCTAGGCAGTAGACAGGCTAGGCAGTAGATGGGCTATGCAGTAGACAGGCTAGGCAGTAGACAGGCTAGGCAGTAGACGGGCTAGGCAGTAGACAGGCTAGGCAGTGGACAGGCTAGGCAGTAGACAGGATATACAGTAGACAGGATATACAGTAGACAGGCTAGGCAATAGACAGGCTAGGCAGTAGACAGGCTAGGCGGTAGACAGGATATACAGTAGACAGGATATACAGTAGACAGGCTAGGCAATAGACAGGCTAGGCAGTACACAGTATATACAGTAGACAGGATATATAGTAAACAGGCAGTGCAATAGACAGGCTAGGCAATAGACAGGCTAGGCAGTAGACAGGCTAGGCAGTAGACAGGATATACAGTAGACAGGCTAGGCAATAGACAGGCTAGGCAGTGGACAGGCTAGGCAGTAGACAGGATATACAGTAGACAGGCTAGGCAATAGACAGGCTAGGCAGTGGACAGGCTAGGCAGTAGACAGGCTAGACAGTAGACAGGCTAGGCAGTGGACAGGCTAGGCAATAGACATGATAGACAGTAGACAGGCTAAGCAATAGACAGGCTAGGCAGTAGATAGGCTAGACAGTAGACAGGCTAGGCAATATACATGATAGACAGTAGAGAGGCTAGACAATATACAGGCTAGACAGTGGACAGGCTAGGCAGTAGAGAGGCTAGACAATAGACAGGCTAGGCAGTGGACAGGCTAGGTGGTAGACAGGCTAGGTGGTAGACAGGCTAGACAGTAGACAGTAGACAGGCAAAGCAGTAGAGAGGCTAGACAATAGACAGGGTAGACAATATACAGACTATGCTGTAGACAGGCTAGGCAGTAGACAGGCTAATCAGTAGAGAGGCTAGACAATAGACAGGGTAGACAATAGACAGGATATGCAGTAGATAGGCTAGGCAGTAGACAGGCTAAGCAATGGACAGGCTAGGCAATGGACATTCTAGACAGTAGACAGGCTAGACAATAGACATGCTAGACAGTAGACAGGCTAGGCAGTAGACAGGCTTTAATGTGGAGTGGTTGTAAATCAGCTGACCTCAGGTCAGAGCTTGGTCTTTAAAAGCAGTCCAAATGGACCAGATTGAGAAACACATGGATGAGGAATGGCATTGATGAGAGTTCTGTGTCACTGTCTTGGCGGAGGGCCAGGGAGTAGTGTAAATTGTGTAGTGTAACTCTGACAGGGCTGAAAGAGCACTGTCGGTCTGACAGGCTGTACCTTCCTCTATATCTGGGGCGGCAGGGTAGCCTAGTGGTTAGAGCATTGGACCGATAGGTTGCAAGTTCAAATCCCAGAGCTGACAAGGTACAAATCTGTCGTTCTGCCCCTGAACAGGCAGTTAACCCACTGTTCCTAGGCTGTCATTGAAAATAAGAATTTGTTCTTAACTCACTTGCCTAGTTAAATAAAGATTAAAAAAATAAAAATCTGACTCTGTCCCTTTCCTCCCCTCCTGGGTAGCTTCCCACACAATAACCATAGTGAAGTAAATGACTCTGAGTTTACACTTCACTATTTAATCACCCTCTCAATTCCTTCTAATCTTTCTCTCTACCAGCCTAACAGAAATGCAAACAGAGGTCAATATTAGGGTTAGCCAAGCACATTCAGACTTCTATAACCCAGCTTACAAAGGCCTCTAACTAACGGTGCAGTAGGAAACTCTCTCAGTTCTCTTTCAGTTCTCTCTTTCCTCTTCCTTTCCTCTCTTTCCATATCGCCTCCCCTTTTCTTAGTTGAAACCCATTCTGTAAGATAAAACAAATCTTTCTCCCCCCTCTTTCTCTCCCTCTGTCTCTCTCTTTCTCTTGCTCTCTCTCTTTGTCCGTGGAACATACTCCCCCTGTAGCTGATCTGCTGTGTGTGTGTGTGACAGTCTATTAATGATGGGGCGGCAGCTCCCCAGACAGCTTTATAACAGTAATATCTCTCTCTCTCCACCACTACCAAATTGTTCTGGGGAAGAAATAGGAACTAATCTTGCCACTGCCATCACAGTACAAACTTAGCCACACAAAGCCAGGAATCCAATCTTACCTTCTACACTTGAAATAACTCTGTGTGCTATATATTGTATTAATCTCTGTGCACTTTTCTATTGTCAGTGTAATACCTCAGACAATGGACTTTTTGTTTCTTTAGGAGTATTTATCTAATATTTGATTAGATGGAAAAAAGGGAGGGGAAAAATGTTGCATAGAGAAAATGTTATTACATAAATGGACTACGCAAGACAAAGACATGCGTATTATCATAATTAAAAGTGAAACGGAACATATGGTGAGGGAAAGGAGCTGCACGTAAACAATCCCAGTGAAAGCCTCTAAGTGAACGGAAAAGCAGGAAAGGCTCATTTTTCAACCCGGGATGGAAGGAAGCACTGATGGAGCCAGTGACTCCCAGAGCACAGGGAGACTCACTAACCTACACTTCTCTGTAACCTTCCCCTCTCTTACCCTCCCCTCTCCTCTCCTCTCCTCTTCTCTCCTTTTTTCTCCTCTCCTCTTCTCTTCTCCTCTCTTCTCTTCTCTTCACCCCTTTCCTCTCCTCCCTCTCCTCTTCTCTTCTCCTCTCTTCTCTTCTCTTCTCTTCTCTTCTCTTCTCTTCTCTTCTCTTCACTCCTTTCCTCTCCTCCCTCTCCTCTCCTCTCCTCTTTACTCCTTTTCTCTTCTCTTCTCTTCTCTTCTCTTCTCTTCTCTTCTCTTCACTCCTTTCCTCTCCTCTCCTCTCCTCTCCTTTTCTCTTCTCTTCTCTTCTCTTCTCTTCACTCCTTTCCTCTCCTCCCTCTCCTCTCCTTTTCTCTCCTCTCCTCTCCTCTAATCTCCTCTCCTCTCCTCTCGTCTCCTGTCCTCTCCTCTCCTCTCCTCTCCTCTCCTCTCCTCTCCTATCCTCTCCTTTTCTCTTCTCTTCTCTTCTCTTCTCTTCTCTTTTCTTCTCTTCTCTTCTCTTCTCTTCTCTTCACTCCTTTCCTTTCCCCTCCTCTCCTTTTCTCTTCTCTTCTCTTCTCTTCTCTTCTCTTCTCTTCACTCCTTTCCTCTCCTCTCCTCCCCTCTCCTCTCCTTTCTCTTCTCTTTTCTTCACTCCTCTTCTCTCCCCTTCTCTTCTCTCCCTCCATCCCTCTGTCCACTTCTTTCCCTGGTCCCTGGGTTATGTGTGTCCAGGAATAGCTGCCACGTGGGCCCCGCAGCGCTGGGATCTGTTCCCTAAGCAGGAAGCTGTTATATGGTTACAGTTATTTCTGTTGTCTGTCTGGGGATAGTTTTTACTGTGCTCCGGAGGATCAATAATTGTCATAAAAAGCCTGCATCACCCCGTGCCCTCTGCGAGTGGGACGGCCGAGTTGTTGTGTGTAGGTTAGGATGGTGTGTGTGTTTGTGGGGATGTGTTTGGTGTAGGAGGGTGTATGTGTGTAGGTTTGGCTAGTGTATTGGGAAGGGTGGTGTTTCTAGCACATAAAAGAAGCAGATATTTCCTGATTTCCCCCTTCCCCGCTGACAAGTTGTCTCAAAACATGCCATGCTTTGTGTATCATGTGTATTTGTGTATATTGTAGGCTCTTCCTTCTGCTATAGGCCATGACCTGTCTATGTCTCCTTGTCACTCCTCTAGCTCTTCTCTGTTGTTCCTTCAGTCTGCTTCTCTATCGCCACCATCTGTATCTTTTTTCTGTCTATGTCTCTCTGTCATTGTCTGTCCTGTAGTTTCATGCTCCTGCCTCTCAATGTCCTGTCTCGGCCTGTCCTGTATTTATCCTATATGCTGTCAGTATGTCTATCTATCCCTTAGTCTGTATGTATGTATGTATGTATGTATGTATGTATGTATGTATGTATGTATGTATGTATGTATGTCTATCCTATAAGCTGTATGTATGTCTTTCCTATAGTCTGTCTGTCTGTCTGTCTGTCTGTCTGTCTGTCTGTCTGTCTGTCTGTCTGTCTGTCTGTCTGTCTGTCTGTCTGTCTGTCTGTCTGTCTGTCTGTCTGTCTGTCTGTCTGTCTGTCTGTCTATCTGTCTGTCTGTCTGTCTGTAAGTATGTATGTATGTACAGTATATCACAAAAGTGAGTACACCCCTCACATTTTTGTAAATATTTGAGCTTATCTTTTCATGTGACAACACTGAAGAAATGACACTTTGCTACAATGTAAAGTAGTGAGTGTACAGCTTGTATAACAGTGTAAATTCACACCTGAGACCTTGTAACACTAACGAGTCACAAGACGAGTCACATGACACCGGGGAGGGAAAATGGCTAATTGGGCCCAATTTGGACATTTTCACTTTGGGGTGTACTCACTTTTGTTGCCAGCGGTTTAGACATTAATGGCTGTGTGTTGAGTCATTTTAAGGGGACAGCAAATTTACAAGCTGTACACTCACTACTTTACATTGTAGCAAAGTGTCATTCCTTCAGTGTTGTCACATGAAAAGATATACTCAAATATTTACAAAAATGTGAGGGGTGTACTCACTTGTGTGATATACTGTATGTCTGTCCTGTAGGCTGTCTGTGTGTATGCCTATCCTATGGGCTGTCTGTGTGTATGTCTGTCCTGTAGGCTGTCTGTGTGTATGTCTATCCTATAGGCTGTCTGTGTGTATGTCTGTCCTGTAGGCTGTCTGTGTGCATGTCACATTGGCCTGTAGCTGCAGGCAGCCCTGGGACGCCCCAGAGGAGGCCCAACAACGCATAGCGTGGCATGGTGGTGAGTGGAAGCACACTTACAGCTAATTGGTTCCTGTGTTAGTGGCATCCCAAGCCCATCTCAGCACAGCTCTTCTCTTTTAGTGAAATACAGTAGATCCTGAATGTTGCAAGTTACTCAATTAGTGGATTTCAAATACATCACAAAATCCAAAACAGGGTCAATTTTACCCAGACCAGATCTCTACAGGGATAATGCTACTGTACCGGTCATGCCCAATTCCTGTCCCATCCCGGCTTTATGACTGTGACCCCTCACCTGGCTGTAAAACGACCCTCAGGCAGAGCACTGTGCTGTACTTTACCTCTCTGTCTCTACTACTGCTCCCAACACTATACACACACACACACACTCCACCCCCAGCCCTGAGTAGAGGGTACAATGGTCAAGGTCAACCTCCTACTAACATGGTTCCTAATGACAGGGGAGGCAGTCCTTGGTCCAGGTAATCACAGCCGCTGGGCCTATGTGTGTGTCGTAAAGCGGTGCATCTGTAAAAGGGAAGGGGTCCCTCCCTGTGTGGCGGGGTTTTAGCCAGAGTGGTAGATGTGTTCTCTGGAGGTGTGTTTGACAGAGTGGTAGATGTGTTCTCTAGAGGTGTATTAGCCAGAGTGGTAGATGTGTTCTCTAGAGGTGTATTAGCCAGAGTGGTAGATGTGTTCTCTAGAGGGGTTTTAGCCAGAGTGGTAGATGTGTTCTCTAGAGGTGTGTTAGCCAGAGTGGTAGATGTGTTCTCTAGAGGGGTTTTAGCCAGAGTGGTAGATGTGTTCTCTAGAGGTGTGTTAGCCAGAGAGGTAGATGTGTTCTCTAGAGGGGTTTTAGCCAGAGTGGTAGATGTGTTCTCTAGAGGGTTTTAGCCTGAGTGGTAGATGTGTTCTCTGGAGGTGTGTTAGCCAGAGTGGTAGATGTGTTCTCTGGAGGTGTGTTTGCCAGAGTGGTAGATGTGTTCTCTGGAGGTGTTTGCCAGAGTGGTAGATGTGTTCTCTAGAGGTGTGTTAGCCAGAGTGGTAGATGTGTTCTCTAGAGGTGTGTTAGCCAGAGTGGTAGATGTGTTCTCTAGAGGTGTATTAGCCAGAGTGGTAGATGTGTTCTCTAGAGGTGTGTTAGCCAGAGTGGTAGATGTGTTCTCTAGAGGTGTGTTAGCCAGAGTGGTAGATGTGTTCTCTAGAGGTGTATTAGCCAGAGAGGTAGATGTGTTCTCTAGAGGTGTGTTAGCCAGAGTGGTAGATGTGTTCTCTGGAGGTGTGTTTGCCAGAGTGGTAGATGTGTTCTCTGGAGGTGTGTTAGCCAGAGTGGTAGATGTGTTCTCTGGAGGTGTGTTTGCCAGAGTGGTAGATGTGTTCTCTAGAGGTGTGTTAGCCAGAGTGGTAGATGTGTTCTCTGGAGGTGTGTTTGCCAGAGTGGTAGATGTGTTCTCTAGAGGGGTTTTAGCCTGAGTGATAGATGTGTTCTCTGGAGGTGTGTTAGCCAGAGTGGTAGATGTGTTCTCTGGAGGTGTGTTAGCCAGAGTGGTAGATGTGTTCTCTAGAGGTGTGTTAGCCAGAGTGGTAAATGTGTTCTCTAGAGGTGTATTAGCCAGAGTGGTAGATGTGTTCTCTAGAGGTGTATTAGCCAGAGTGGTAGATGTGTTCTCTAGAGGTGTGTTTGCCAGAGTGGTAGATGTGTTCTCTGGAGGTGTGTTAGCCAGAGTGGTAGATGTGTTCTCTGGAGGTGTGTTTGCCAGAGTGGTAGATGTGTTCTCTAGAGGTGTGTTAGCCAGAGTGGTAGATGTGTTCTCTGGAGGTGTGTTTGCCAGAGTGGTAGATGTGTTCTCTAGAGGGGTTTTAGCCTGAGTGGTAGATGTGTTCTCTGGAGGTGTGTTAGCCAGAGTGGTAGATGTGTTCTCTGGAGGTGTGTTAGCCAGAGTGGTAGATGTGTTCTCTAGAGGTGTGTTAGCCAGAGTGGTAGATGTGTTCTCTAGAGGTGTATTAGCCAGAGTGGTGGAAGTGTTCTCTAGAGGTGTGTTAGCCAGAGTGGTAGATGTGTTCTCTAGAGGTGTATTAGCCAGAGTGGTAGATGTGTTCTCTAGAGGTGTATTAGCCAGAGTGGTAGATGTGTTCTCTAGAGGTGTGTTAGCCAGAGTGGTAGATGTGTTCTCTGGAGGTGTGTTTGCCAGAGTGGTAGATGTGTTCTCTGGAGGTGTGTTAGCCAGAGTGGTAGATGTGTTCTCTGGAGGTGTGTTTGCCAGAGTGGTAGATGTGTTCTCTAGAGGTGTGTTAGCCAGAGTGGTAGATGTGTTCTCTGGAGGTGTGTTTGCCAGAGTGGTAGATGTGTTCTCTAGAGGGGTTTTAGCCTGAGTGGTAGATGTGTTCTCTGGAGGTGTGTTAGCCAGAGTGGTAGATGTGTTCTCTGGAGGTGTGTTAGCCAGAGTGGTAGATGTGTTCTCTGGAGGTGTTAGCCAGAGTGGTAGATGTGTTCTCTGGAGGTGTGTTTGCCAGAGTGGTAGATGTGTTCTCTGGAGGTGTTTGCCAGAGTGGTAGATGTGTTCTCTGGAGGTGTTTGCCAGAGTGGTAGATGTGTTCTCTGGAGGTGTTAGCCAGAGTGGTAGATGTGTTCTCTAGAGGTGTATTAGCCAGAGTGGTAGATGTGTTCTCTGGAGTTGTGTTTGCCAGAGTGGTAGATGTGTTCTCTGGAGGTGTGTTAGCCAGAGTGGTAGATGTGTTCTCTGGAGGTGTGTTTGACAGAGTGGTAGATGTGTTCTCTAGAGGTGTGTTAGCCAGAGTGGTAGATGTGTTCTCTGGAGGTGAGTTTGCCAGAGTGGTAGATGTGTTCCCTAGAGGGGTTTTAGCCTGAGTGGTAGATGTGTTCTCTGGAGATGTGTTAGCCAGAGTGGTAGATGTGTTCTCTGGAGGTGTGTTTGACAGAGTGGTAGATGTGTTCTCTAGAGGTGTGTTAGCCAGAGTGGTAGATGTGTTCTCTGGAGGTGAGTTTGCCAGAGTGGTAGATGTGTTCCCTAGAGGGGTTTTAGCCTGAGTGGTAGATGTGTTCTCTGGAGATGTGTTAGCCAGAGTGGTAGATGTGTTCTCTGGAGGTGTTTGCCAGAGTGGTAGATGTGTTCTCTAGAGGTGTATTAGCCAGAGTGGTAGATGTGTTCTCTGGAGGTGTGTTAGCCAGAGTGGTAGATGTGTTCTCTGGAGGTGTGTTTGCCAGAGTGATAGATGTGTTCTCTGGAGGTGTTAGCCAAAGTGGTATATGTGTTCTCTGGAGGTGTTAGCCAGAGTGGTAGATGTGTTCTCTAGAGGTGTATTAGCCAGAGTGGTAGATGTGTTCTCTGGAGTTGTGTTAGCCAGAGTGGTAGATGTGTTCTCTAGAGGTGTGTTAGCCAGAGTGGTAGATGTGTTATCTGGAGGTGTGTTAGCCAGAGTGGTAGATGTGTTCTCTGGAGTTGTGTTAGCCAGAGTGGTAGATGTGTTCTCTAGAGGTGTGTTAGCCAGAGTGGTAGATGTGTTCTCTAGAGGTGTGTTAGCCAGAGTGGTAGATGTGTTATCTGGAGGTGTGTTAGCCAGAGTGGTAGATCTGTTCTCTAGAGGTGTGTTAGCCAAAGTGGTAGATGTGTTCTCTGGAGGTGTGTTAGCCAGAGTGGTGGACGTGTTCTGGATGATGGATGTGTTATGATGGTAGGAGATCTAATATCCACCAGTGTTTCATGGTAGCTAGTGGCATCTATGTTTAGAAGTAAATGCAGCTTATTTTAGTTACTTATATGTATATAGTCTATGTTGCTGAGTTCAGGTCTTACTGACTCCTGAGAAGGCGTTAAGTCTTCAGCCCCTCAACCCTCCCCCTCCCCACACCAGGCCACCACACGCCTTGCGTGACAGCTCTGACTAACCCTCCTCTCGTCACCTCGTCCCTGTGGTCCCCCTCCACCTCGGTGTCTCCAGTGTTGACCCCCTGTGTTAGCCTGCCAGCCCAGGCCAGGGCCCCACAATGGCCCCAAAACATTAAACATTCATGGGGGAGAGAGTGAAGGCGAAAGCCAGGCTCCGAGTGTGGCCTGCATTGGCCTAAAGACTACCTGTAATACTACTCCTCTTCTCACACTCTCCACTCCTCCAATCAGTTAGACTAACTGTGTCTGAATGATGTCTGTTTCAATCAGAAACAACTGAATCTATTCAGATCAAGTGGAGGTTGATAAGTAGCTGCTTGCTGCGTCCTGACAATCACACACAGGACGACGTGACTTCCTGGAACTGGCTCTGTGTGTGTGAGCGAACGTAGACACGAGTGTGTGTGCATGAGTCCTGTAGCAGCACACGGCTGTGTGAGAGGATGTGGTGGGAGGTAGGAGAAGACAAGTTACATGTCTTTTATTATTGGTTACCTCTCCAAAACGCTCAGAGATGAGACCAATATCACCCTATCTCACAAAAGAGGTCTCGGTAGTGCAAATCAATTCTCCTCTTCCGGTTCTTCTCTTCTCTTTCAGACAAACACATACACACACACACACACCAATCGGAACTACTAGTGGTTAAAGTTCCTCTGTCAGCAGTCTCAACAACTGGTTGTTTAGGGGTCAGATTTGTTTGGGTTCAGTTCTTATACTCAGTGTTGACAAAGAGACCTTAAATTTATATAGCTCACACTTTACAAGTCTATCATCAACTGACTTACACAGAGAGTCATTCAACACAGCTAATTATTGCTGTACTTTTTGCACTTGAAGCACAGAGGAATGCTGTGTTACTGACTTTTAATGTTTGGGATTTATTTTCTAAAGGGCTTCTATATATCTGGATCAGCTGTCTCTGGGCTCATATTGCCTCCCTGCTCCCTGCTCCTAGCTGAAACCTTACATGTTTTATCCCTTTCATTAATTAAACTCAGTGTTAGTCAAATACCAGATCTCAGTTCAGGGCTAGCAGAATATCCGACAGAGAGAGAGTCAATAAAAACATATCAGCTGAGCGCCAAAGAGAATTGGGCCAAGGGAATGTATTCTCTTCTCACCCTGCCCCATAGCCCTCCCCATAGCCCTGCCCCATAGCCCTACCCCATAGCCCTGCCCCATAGCCCTGCCCCATAGAACTGCCCCATAGCCCTGCCCCATAGCCCTGCCCATAGCCCTGCCCCATAGCCCTCCCCATAGCCCTGCCCCATAGCCCTACCCGATAGCCCTACCCCATAGCCCTGCCCCATGGCCCTGCCCCATAGCCCTGCCCCATAGCCCTCTCCCATAGCCCTGCCCCATAGCCCTACCCCATAGCCCTGCCCCATAGCCCTCCCCCATAGCCCTGCCCCATAGCCCTATCCCATAGCCCTGCCCCATAGCCCTGCCCCATAGCCCTGCCCATAGCCCTGCCCCATAGCCCTACCCCATAGCCCTCCCCCATAGCCCTGCCCCATAGCCCTACCCCATAGCCCTGCCCCATAGCCCTACCCGATAGCCCTACCCCATAGCCCTGCCCCATAGCCCTACCCGATAGCCCTCCCCCATAGCCCTGCCCCATAGCCCTCCCCCATAGCCCTGCCCCATAGCCCTACCCCATAGCCCTCCCCCATAGCCCTACCCGATAGCCCTGCCCCATAGCCCTGCCCCATAGCCCTGTCCCATAGCCCTACCCCATAGCCCTGCCCCATAGCCCTGCCCCATAGTCCTACCCCATAGTCCTGCCCCCTAGCCCTGCCCCATAGCCCTACCCCATAGCCCTGCCCCATAGCCCTACCCCAGAGCCCTGCCCCATATCCCTACCCTATAGCTCTGCCCCATAGCCCTGCTCCATAGCCCTGCCCCATAGCCCGGCCCCATAGCCCTGCCCCATAGCCCTGCCCCATAGCACTACCCCATTGCCCTACCCCATAGCCCTACCCCATAGCCCTACCCCGTAACCCTGCCCCGTAGCCCTGCCCAATAGCCCTACCCCATAGTCCTGCCCCATAGCCCGTCTCCATAGCCCTACCCCATAGCCCTTCCCCATAGCCCTGCCCGATAGCCCGTCTCCATAGCGCTACCCCATAACCCTTCTCCATAGCCCTACCCCATAGCCCGTCTTCATAGCCCGTCTCCATAGCCCTACCCCATAGCCCGTCTCCATAGCCCTGCCCCATAGCCCTACCCCATAGCCCTGCCACATAGCCCTACCCCATAGCCCTGCCCCATAGCACTACCCCATAGCCCGTCTCCATAGCCCGTCTCCATAGCCCTACCCCATAGCCCGTCTCCATAGCACTACCCCATAGCCCGTCTCCATAGCCCGTCTCCATAGCCCTACCCCATAGCCCGTCTCCATAGCCCTACCCCATAGCCCGTCTCCATAGCCCGTCTCCATAGCCCGTCTCCATAGCCCTACCCCATAGCCCGTCTCCATAGCCCTACCCCATAGCCCGTCTCCATAGCCCTACCCCATAGCCCGTCTCCATAGTCCGTCTCCATAGCCCTACCCCATAGCCCGTCTCCATAGCACTACCCCATAGCCCATCTCCATAGCCCGTCTCCATAGCCCTACCCCATAGCCCTGCCCCATAGCCCTACCCCAGAGCCCTGCCCCATATCCCTACCCTATAGCTCTGCCCCATAGCCCTGCTCCATAGCCCTGCCCCATAGCCCGGCCCCATAGCCCTGCCCCATAGCCCTGCCCCATAGCACTACCCCATTGCCCTACCCCATAGCCCTACCCCATAGCCCTACCCCGTAACCCTGCCCCGTAGCCCTGCCCAATAGCCCTACCCCATAGTCCTGCCCCATAGCCCGTCTCCATAGCCCTACCCCATAGCCCTTCCCCATAGCCCTGCCCCATAGCCCGTCTCCATAGCGCTACCCCATAACCCTTCTCCATAGCCCTACCCCATAGCCCGTCTTCATAGACCGTCTCCATAGCCCTACCCCATAGCCCGTCTCCATAGCCCTGCCCCATAGCCCTACCCCATAGCCCTGCCACATAGCCCTACCCCATAGCCCTGCCCCATAGCCCTACCCCATAGCCCGTCTCCATTGCCCGTCTCCATAGCCTTACCCCATAGCCCGTCTCCATACCACTACCCCATAGCCCGTCTCCATAGCCCGTCTCCATAGCCCTACCCCATAGCCCGTCTCCATAGCACTACCCCATAGCCCGTCTCCATAGCCCGTCTCCATAGCCCTACCCCATAGCCCGTCTCCATAGCCCTACCCCATAGCCCGTCTCCATAGCCCGTCTCCATAGCCCTACCCCATAGCCCGTCTCCATAGCCCTACCCCATAGCCCGTCTCCATAGCCCTACCCCATAGCCCGTCTCCATAGTCCGTCTCCATAGCCCTACCCCATAGCCCGTCTCCATAGCCCTACCCCATAGCCCGTCTCCATAGCCCTACCCCATAGCCCGTCTCCATAGTCCGTCTCCATAGCCCTACCCCATAGCCCGTCTCCATAGCACTACCCCATAGCCCATCTCCATAGCCCGTCTCCATAGCCCTACCCCATAGCCCGTCTCCATAACCCGTCTCCATAGCCTTGCGTCACAGGCCACATGTGCTGGCGTCCAGCCGTGCGAGGCCATGCCAGGATCTGTTAAGTCCATGCTGTAAATGTATTTATAGAGTGAACTGATGTGAGCCGTGCCTGGGTATCAAGCCCGTGAGAGAACGGATGACTGTAATGTGTGTGCTCCTTTTTACGTCTGTGTTCTCCATTGTTTATGTGTTAATCAGGATCATTGCTGATTATGCTGCCGTAGGGCATAGTGCGTTTATGGCTAGTGCTGGGCTGGCCGTGGGTCATGTTGGCTGAGGGGAGTGTTGGGTCCTGGGAGTGTCTGCTGGCATGGGTTAGACCAGACCGGGCTCCCTCTCTCAGCCTTGCCAATGGCCATCACCAGCCACAACACCCTTAGGACTACTGACCAAGACTACTGCCCATGAATACTGCCCAGGAATACTTCCCATGAATACTGCCCAGGAATACTGCCCAGGACTACTGCCCATGAATACTGCCCAGGAATACTGCCCATGAATACTGCCCAGGAATACTGCCCATGAATACTGCCCAGGAATACTGCCCAGGAATACTGCCCATGAATAATGCCCATGAATACTGCCCATGAATACTGCCCATGAATACTGCCCAGGAATACTGCCCATGAATACTGCCCAGGAATACTGCCCATGAATACTGCCCAGGAATACTGCCCATGAATACTGCCCAGGAATACTGCCCAGGAATACTGCACATGAATAATGCCCATGAATACTGCCCATGAATACTGCCCAGGAATACTGCCCAGGAATACTGCCCATGAATACTGCCCAGGAATACTGCCCATGAATACTGCCCAGGAATACTGCCCATGACTACTGCCCATGACTACTGCTACAATGTTCTCTTCTACACTGGTCCTGGCACTGTACTTAAAACAGGGGCCACACATATTCTTTAGGGCTCATTTTACTACTAGAAAAGCTTTGAAAAGCACTTAGAATAATACAGACAAAAATATGGTTGTAATAATGAAATAAAATAGGAACTTCTGGCAGCTAGGGACAGGACCGTGGGGAGGCACGGGCGGGGGGGTGCGACCAAAGGTAGACGCTATCTCAGGGGTCAGTAAGGCTTGAACTAAGCAACACAGAATGTGAGATGAAAATCAGTACTAAAACAACTCAAACTAATCAAAAATAACAAATAAAGAGACTATATAAATATAAGAAACTAAAATAAGCCATATATATTCAAATATAAACACATTAAGAAATATCATCTCACTGCTAAATTATTGTGAAGTTCCTATGATAAAAGTTGTTTTAGGTGCTTCTACACCTGCATTGCTTGCTGTTTGGGTTTTTAGGCTGGGTTTCTGTACAGCACTTTGAGATATCAGCTGATGTACGAAGGGCTATATAAATACATTTGATTTGATTTGATTTGATTTTATATTTCAACCAATCTGATAAAGTAATCTGTAAAAGAAACCTCTTCATTCTACATGCCATTTAGCAGACACTTTTATCCAAAGCATTTCTGAGGTATAATAAAACTCCATCTTTGGAAATGAGCTTGAATCCGTTTCCCCCATCCATAACGAGCTGCGTGGAAATCACATGACAATATCATCTAACCACAGTGCCTTATAATCACACCTCAGAGCAACACAACATGCCAGGCAGAATAAATAAGAAGGACTAAATAAATGATCAGTGATTGTTTGGCTCTAAGTGCAGTTAGCTCAGCTTCCTGATTTAGTCGAAACCTTCAGCCATCCCTCAGCGGAGGACTGGTCTTAGCGGAAGAGAATCGGCTAAAAAGACCCATTTGTCTTTATACCTTCAATATTCGATGAGAGACGTTAATTGCATCGCGCTGAAAGAAATGGAGGGAGGAGGGGAGGGAGGGATAAAGGCAGGGATATACTGGCTAATGGTCCGTAGGGGGAAAAGAAAGGAGGGAGAAAAGAAAAGAGGATTTATAATAGAAAGTTAGAGCATATCCTCGGGAGGTTCCTTTCTCCTCCCCCCGTGTATGTTTGTCTTTTACCTGTGTGCGTCTCTAAGCACTAATGCTCATTAGCCAGTCTGTGTGATGATAGCTCAGGATCACTGGTAGCGTCAGCTAGCGACCATCACCGCGAGCACTCTGGCTAAGGAGAGAGGCTTCCAACGGTTACGCACCACTCTGCTCTTGTCAGCCGGAATCGAGCACACTCCTTAATTCAGCCTTTCTTGGGGTTTTTTGGTGGGGGGTTTTACCTCAAAAGTTTGTTGGAAAGATATCAACGAATGAAGTCGCTCAAGGTGCACCGCTTTTCATTTTTAAAAGAAATTTAGGGGATGCATATGCATTAGAAAAGTCTTTGTGTGGAGAAAGTGCCAGCTCAGCACTTCATTTTGCCTTCTTCCCATCCTTCCTCTTCTACTCTCTTCTTTCTCTTTAATCTACGGCTTAGTCCTGATATCTCACTCCGTGATTATCATATCTCCTGGTCCCCACTGATCTGGAAACAGTGGATAAGCATTATCAATTTGGCCTAAACGTATGCAGTGATTCCACCTGTCCAATCAGTTAGAGCAAGGACATTGGACATATTAGACAAAGGGACAATTTTCAGATATTCCGCTTCACCCAAGCGTTTTCACAGTGCTGTAAAGCCCTCAGGTCCTCACAGTGCTGTAAAGCCCTCAGGTCCTCACAGTGCTGTAAAGCCCTCAGGTCCTCACAGTGCTGTAAAGCCCTCAGGTCCTCACAATGCTGTAAAGCCCTCAGGTCCTCACAGTGCTATAAAGCCCTCAGGTCCTCACAGTGCTGTAAAGGTTGGGTGCAGTTGCACTTACCGACCAAACAGGGCAGTGTATCTGATCCCTCCACCCTAGGGCCTCAGGGCAGGCACTTGCCTCCTGTCAGCTCAACTCCACCCCCCACACCACCCCTACAATCAACTCTTCACTCTCTGCCTGTCTACAGCATACTACTGGTCATAAGCTATCTTCATAAATCATGTGTAGTACAAACTAAAGCTATAAAGATGGGGTCCTTACCACTAAGGGAACAGCGTTACCTGTATTTAGCTTTGAGCAGTGTGCGTGTGTGCGTGTGCGTGCGTGCGTGCATGCGCGTGTGTATGTGCGTGCGTGTGTGCGTGCGTACGTGCGTGCGTGCGTGTGTGCGTGTGTGCGTGCGTGTGTGTGTGTGTGTGTATGTGCATGCTTGTGGTTTGGTCAAATAAGATTACAAGGCAGCAATCATGCAAGTTTGTTTTATAATTTTTTCTTCAACATACGTGTGCGATAGCTATATTCATAAATACACAATCACAGCTCACAATCACACAAGACATTCCCTTTTCATGTATGCATGAGTGTGTCCATGTCTACTTGTAACCAGCATTCGATACCCTATTGCCTCTCGATGTGTGTGTTTGAGTCTTTAAATTAAGGTGTGTGTGTGTGTGTGTGTGTGTGTGTGTGTGTGTGTGTGTGTGTGTGTGTGTGTGTGTGTGCTCACTGCTGCTCCGGTTTTGTCTTTGGGGATCATTTACAACTCTCAACATTTTTATAACAGCCCATTTGGTGCTATTTATATTGATCACACAGGCTGCCAAGCACAAGTACTGGCTCTGAATACAGGCTTCTCCTGAATCACACCATTTCTCTGCCCTCGGCCCTGGACTGCTCTGTTATGTTACGCTCTCTCTCTCTCTCTCTCTCTCTCTCTCTCTCTCTCTCTCTAAAACAACTATCTTCCTCTCTGTTGCTTACAGCCCAGTATTCATGACTACATTGCATCACCTCTCTCCTAAACCTAGTGTGTCTCCAATGGTCTCAATGACCCTGTATGTTTGTCTCGAAAGGGGAAAGGAGAACGTTACACTTCACAGATGGCAGAAGGATCGTGTTGTGGCTTGCTGAGCTGATTTGTCATAGACCAAGCTTAGTCTTTGTTGGGGACAGAGGCATGCATGTAGGCTGTTGCACTGTTTATCACTCAGCCCTGTATCATGTTCACTAGAGGTGCTGTAAGTCTGTGCTTCAGTCTGCCTGTGGCATGTCCCCATGTGTTTCATTCCTCTTTTTTTATCTCCTTCGTTCTCTTTTGCTCGCTCTCTCTTGTTCTTTCTCTCCCTCTCGCTCTTGTTCTCTCGCTCTTTCTCGTTCTCTCTCTCTAGTTCTCTGTCTTGTTCTCTCTCTTGTTCTCTCTCTCTCTTCTGATGGGCATATAATGAAATGTTCCACGTCCATGCCCCTGCTGATATTCACTCTGGGTCTGGTGTGGATAAGATGTACGACATCAAAAGCTCCTTTTTATTATTCTTAATTGAATTATTTGTTCACACTGTTGATTGAGTCACACTCACATTTAACTGCAGCCATGTATGGAAGTTGTGAAAATAGATGTCCTTATTTGTCCGGGGTCCATATGCTGTATGAAGTGACAATTTGAATGGAATGAATGTGTTATGGTGAACTCAATACCATTCTGGACACATACCTGTATAATACCCTTTTCCCCCTCACTAATTGGGGAGAAACCTAATACTGGGCTCTATTAATAGGACACCCTGCTCAGCTGTGGATGAGTGTCCCTGTGGTGGGGAAACAACATTCCATCCTTAAGCCTGACCCTGGTACAGTGGTTAGTGACCACATTATAAATCCTGCACTTGGGCCCTGCTACAGTACCTTGAGTGCCATCGGACGCTTTAGCGTGAGTGTGTGTGTGTGTGTGTGTGTGTGTGTGTGTGTGTGTGTGTGTGTGTGTGTGTGTGTGTGTGTGTGTGTGTGTGTGTGTGTGTGTGTGTGTCAGTTCCACTGTAACATAACCTGGTGTAGAGGGTTCTGTTTTGGTCAGGCCTCATGGTTCGCTGTGGTCCTGGTGGCCTTCGAGCCTCCTCAACTTGTCCCGAGCAGGAATGTGTGAAGAGTTTGGAGTGCCTGGAGTGGCTGGCTTAGAGCTCCCTCCCTGTTGTGGAGACACTCAAGGAGGCCCTCAATGCTCCTGTTTCTCCCAGTGGAAAAGCAGAGGGGAAACAATGAAGGGTTGGGCAGCCAGGGGCAAGGCAGGGCGAGGCATCGTCAGCACTGGTGAAGTGTGTGGGGTCAAAGGTGAGGATGAGAGGAGACAGGGGCAAGGGAAAAGAGGAAACTAGGTTTGGCACCCTCTTAGATCCTAAGGAGACTCTTAAAGAACAGCAACACTATCTTTCTTTCTTTCCCCTCTTTCTGGTCTCCTTCACTATTTTCATTTCCTTGACTTGTTGTCCCTGGTTTCTTGTCTTTTCTGTTTCTTTTCTGTCTTTCATTCTGAAGGAGAATGATGATTTAGGTAATGACTTCCTCTGGACTGAGTGCATGGTGCAGGGTGTATGTCTCTGGACTGAGTGCATGGTGCAGGGTGTATGTCTCTGGACTGAGTGCATGGTGCAGGGTGTATGTCTCTGGACTGAGTGCATGGTGCCTGGTGTATGTCTCTGGACTGAGTGCATGGTGCAGGGTGTATGTCTCTGGACTGAGTGCATGGTGCAGGGTGTATGTCTCTGGACTGAGTGCATGGTGCAGGGTGTATGTCTCTGGACTGAGTGCGTGGTGCAGGGTGTATGTCTCTGGACTGAGTGCATGGTGCAGGGTGTATGTCTCTGGACTGAGTGCATGGTGCAGGGTGTATGTCTCTGGACTGAGTGCATGGTGTAGGGTGTATGTCTCTGGACTGAGTGCGTGGTGCAGGGTGTATGTCTCTGGACTGAGTGCATGGTGCCTGGTGTATGTCTCTGGACTGAGTGCTTGGTGCAGGGTGTATGTCTCTGGACTGAGTGCATGGTGCAGGGTGTATGTCTCTGGACTGAGTGCATGGTGCAGGGTGTATGTCTCTAGACTGAGTGCATGGTGCAGGGTGTATGTCTCTGGACTGAGTGCATGGTGCAGGGTGTATGTCTCTGGACTGAGTGCATGGTGCAGGGTGTATGTCTCTGGACTGAGTGCATGGTGCAGGGTGTATGTCTCTGGACTGAGTGCATGGTGCAGGGTGTGTGGGTGAGGAAAGGCTTTCTCTGGTTTGTGGTTATCTCCTAGAACAGCACAGTGCAGTTAGAGTGGCATCAAAGACCAAGCACCTTGACTTGAACTACCGTATCTCTGTCTCTGAAGTGCAGTGGGTTTGCACATGCTGGCAGTTTAAAAGCCCTGTATCCTGTCCTATCAAAGCTTTATGAGCCCAAGGGGACCGTAAAAAGACAAGGCCTCCTGGCCTTGGGCTGGTCAGTGGGCCAGAGAGGGCTGGGGAGGGCTTGGAAGGGTTGAGGAAGGCTGGGGAGAGCTGGAGAGGGCTTGGGAGTTTTGAGGAGGGCTGGGAAATGTTGATGATGGCTGGGGAGGGTTTAGGAGTGCTGGGGAAAGTTGAGGAGGGCTGGGGAGAAAGTGAGGACCGGAGAGTTCAGTCTCATCTGTGGCAACGTCTTCCCAGATGAACTGATATGATAATGGATTGTAGGATCACTTATGTAACACCCACATCCAACTCCTGTCCAATCCCATACACTCCCCTTAACTCTGTTGACCACCTTGAGCTTCCTGTAACATTCCCAAACTATTCTCACTTCCAAGAATATATGCACATGCACGTGCAAGCACACTCGCACACACACACACACACACACACACACACACACACACACACACACACACACACACACACACACACACACCCACACACACACACACACACACACACAATCTCTCTCTACTGTGATTGTTTCCAGCCTGAGACATACCTGTGTCCAGGTTGCTGACAGATACATGGGTTGGTGTGTGTGTTTGTTTTCTCAGTAGGGGTCTTTGGGCTGCAGTCGGAAGCCATGATAAAGATATCTGTGTTTGGACAGACACTACTGGAGCTGAGAGAACACACACTGCTCTAAAGAACACAGATATTACAGGATGTGTGAAAGGCCACAATAACAGGGATTGTGCAGAGAATGTTTTTTATTCAATTTCTTTTGAGCAATGAGAAAATTCATGCATTTCCATTTGATCACTACTTACAGTAATTATGATTCTAGCTGGCTGACTTCCCTAGCAGGTTACGTGTAGTGTTATAGTGAGTGATAATAGCCGGCTCATCCTCTCAGCAAATGAGTTAATGGGACCAGGGTGATGGTGATATCCATCCAGTACAGGGAGACGTAGAGCCATGTACAGCCCCAGACAGCTTTAGACACAATGGGGACACTCACAGACAGGGCTGCCTGCCTGGGCATCTGCTTCCATAGGGATCCCACTGAGTGAGAACACACATTTAACCATCTGTAGCTCAAAGACACACAGGGAACAGAGGAGGAGGAGAGTGGAGAAGAAAGGAGTGCTATTTTGGATGAGTTGCAAGAGGTGACGTCTTTAATCTGTGTCTGTGGGAAGAAAGTTTATGAGAGTGGATTATTGAACGTGTGGGAGGGTGTGTGTGTGTGTGTGTGTGTCTCTGGGGGGAGGTGAAGTGTGTGTGTGTGTGTGTGTGTGTGTGTGTGCGTGTGCGCGTGCGCGTGCGCTTGCGCATGTGTGCATGTATTCCTTAAAAGTCGTAAGTTTAAGTCTTGACTTACAATGCATTTGTACTCTGCTATGGATGAGCCAAAACTAGGTACTAAAGACACAATAACAAAGAACTCGTAAAACACAGTAGAATCACACCCAGCTGTCATGATGAAATGAGATTGACCTAACTGAAACACTGAAGGCCACATGACTCAATGGCCTGTACTGAGCAGTGTGTTCACGCACTGTTTCTGGAGAGGATGAGCGAGCTTAAAAGCTTCTGACAGTAAGATGTGAATCATCAGTCGTTTCATCAGAACATCACGCCCACCAGGGACCTCGGGAGAGCGTTGTGACCGATCCCGCTCCCTGTATTCTAGTAATCCGTGGGCCAACCAAAACCTCACTCCCTTTTCTACATGACACAGCATTTCTGTATAACTTGGGCTTCTGGAGAGTGCAGCGTTCAAGTGAATAGTAAATGGTAAAGTCAGTTCCCTCAGTTACATTTACAGTATTTACATGATCATCAACCATGACCTTAATTATATGAAATAAGTAGTTGTTTTTACTCTGCTTGTAACCTTTACAAAGGTCAACTCTAGCGCTCCCGTTCACCCATCTCTTTCACACACCTCTGAAGCTCTTAAATAAACAGACAGCGGATTTCAAGGTGTGTCTGTGGTGGAGGTGGTCATATAGAAGCTCAGAGGTGTGTGTTTGTTAGCACACTTACATTACCTTTCCCCACATCAAAAGTCAGCAGCACCTGCGTTTGCTTTAACTGCCACTGTGCTGCCAATGTCAACAAATACACACACACACACGCACGCACGCACGCACGCACACACACACACACACACACACACACACACACACACACACACACACACACACACACACACACACACACACACACACACACACACACACACACACACACACACACACACACACACACACACACACACACACACTATCTCCTTGCACAACACTACACAGGGTCAACAAACCTGCAAAACATACTCAGCATTATTCAAATTAAATTGACACCTGCAATACGTGTGTACCCCTTAGCTAAGCATCCCAGACAATAAAGCATGGGTGGGTTTGGGTATATTTTCTGTCTAAATATGCCAGGCTGTTTTGGCATCAGCCAAACTAATAATGTGACGCACATCAAGGATGCATCTCCCCCCCATGCAGTGTGTGTGTAAATAAGAACAGTTAACATCAAGTAATGGTTCATAGAAGAGACTAAATGAGTAACGACCAAAAAAAAGAGTGCAGGTAAATCAAATCAAATCAAAGTTTATTGGTGGCGTACACAGTTTTGCAGGTGTTATCGCAGGTGCAGCGAATCGCTAGTGTTTATAGCTACAACTGTGCATTAATATCTAGCAATACAATAACAATACACACACTATCCAAAAGTTTGTAAAAAATAACAATTGCAGACACTTGCATTGATGGAAGCCACAATCTATCTGCAAATTAAAGCTCATCTACCCACTAAATAAAAAATATATAATAGAAAAATGTATTAAGACATCAGAACAAGCAATGTCAGAGTCAGGATTCTAAATATATATGTACTGTATGTGATGGTGTGTACAGACAGTATGGACAGTATATGAATAGAACATGTGTGTACAGCAGTAGTTATATATGATGAGCCTAGACTAGAATACAGTATGGATATAAAGTAGGTAAAACAGACTGTAAACATTATTAAAGTGACCAGTGTTCCATGTCTATGTACATAGGGCAGCAGTCTCTAAGGTGTAGAGTAGAGTACCAGGTGGTAGCCGGCTAGTGGCAGTGTCTACGGTTCAGGGCGGGGTACTGGGCGGAGTCCGGCTAGTGGCAGTGTCTACGGTTCAGGGCGGGGTGCTGGGCGGAGTCCGGCTAGTGGCAGTGTCTACGGTTCAGGGCGGGGTACTGGGCGGAGTCCGGCTAGTGGCAGTGTCTACGGTTCAGGGCGGGGTACTGGGCGGAGTCCGGCTAGTGGCAGTGTCTACGGTTCAGGGCGGGGTACTAGGCGGAGGTCGGCTAGTGGCAGTGTCTACGGTTCAGGGCGGGGTACTGGGCGGAGGCCGACTAGTGGCAGTGTCTACGGTTCAGGGCAGGGAACTGGGCGGAGTCCGGCTAGTGGCAGTGTCTATGGTTCAGGGCAGGGTACTGGGCGGAGTCCGGCTAGTGGCAGTGTCTACGGTTCAGGGCGGGGTACTGGGCGGAGTCCGGCTAGTGGCAGTGTCTACGGTTCAGGGCAGGGTACTGGGCGGAGTCCGGCTAGTGGCAGTGTCTACGGTTCAGGGCGGGGTACTGGGCGGAGGCCGGCTGCCAACAGTCAGATGGCCTGGAGATAGATAGATAGGAGGTAGATAGATAGGAGATAGATAGGTTAGGTAGTCATATTACGATGGATAAATAGAGAGAACTAAACGCTTCCGTTCTAGAAAAGGACAAATGGGACAGATCGTGATCTGATTGACCAGTGTGACAACAGCCTGACCACAGCTCTACTCTAACCCCTATCCACCCCATGATCCTGTAACGTTCTAACCTCAGTGGACTGCTCAGGCCCTGCAGGTCACCTCCCAGGCTCCCACACACTGCACTCACATCCGCTCTGGTGTGTCATACACTGGAGGAGGAAAGAAGGTAGTGACAGAAATACACTCATCACAACTGATCCATGTACTGTAGTGGTTATGATCCCATTTCAAACCAACCTATACAGTTACTGTATCTGATGAAGATGGAACACATTTCAAGCAGAGTCAGGTTTACTCATACAGTAGCCTAAAACTGTTTGACTTTGCGAATGTATCGTAGCGTAAATACTCCTATTACATCAATGCCAGTGTGACTGACCCGGGGACGTGAGTGTCCGATATGAGCAGCATTTTCCCGGAAACGCAGATGAAAAGGAATCTATTTCTGCCTCTCCTTCCTGCTATGCTCGGGCAGATGGGCACACTGATGGTACCATAAACCCAGATCACGGCTATCTCAATAGCCCAAAGATTCATGATTTTCAAACTGTCCTTCCTGTGTGGTTTCGGTACCTGTGCCAACCCTGTAGCATATGACTGTCATTGGCTGCTGTTGCGTTGTGTTTGACCTTTGACCTCAATCTACAAAAATAAAATATATATAACAGCCCTACTCACCCCCCCTGAGTGACAGGAAATGATGTACTGCTGCCGTGGCCTCCGCGCTGCTGAGCGGTGTGGTTAGGGGTGCTGTGAAACAGAAAGCAAGGAAAAATTACCAGATAATAAATGGTTATCATGTCTCAAGACTGAGAGAGAGAGAGAGAGAGAGAGAGAGAGAGAGGGAGAGAGAGAGAGAGAGAGAGAGAGAGAGAGTTGTATGTTTGTGTAAATGAGTGTATGTGAGAGAGAGTTTATATGAAAGATAGAGACCGAGACACAGAGAGAAGGAGTGAAAAATGAGAATCAGATTAGAATACAGTATGTGCATCATTATATACTTATGTTACATTATTGGACATCATTTTGGCCTTGTCGATGGACTACTTTGTGCACATTTATTTATTTGTTGACACTCCTCACTGGATATACAGATGTATCCAGAATCCTATCTATCCACTGCCACATACATTATACAACACAACTTGTACTACCACACACATATTAGAGCCTTGTCATGAGCCTCTTTGTGCAGTTTGTCTGTGGTGCCACCGATCTTCTCTCCTTCGCCCGTACATGTTTTCTGTTTGACTGTCGATTCTCTGTCATCCTTCCTCCCTCTCTGCTCTACTCTAAACCACCGCGCTCCCACACAGAACAGCCCAGCAGCTGAACAGAGAAACAACAGGCGACCTCAAGATTTAAAGAGACAGGAAGCTGAATTAGCTGAGAGCAGGGTGCCCATGTTAATATGCATGTTACATGTCAACCATACATTCATTTGATAAGTATTTGATAGCTTATTTTTTTCCTGTGCATCCTGGTTTCACTTCAGCACCTCTCAGAAGACTTCCAGAAGAAAGGAAACTTTTCAGGTCGCTTTTGTGCTTCGTGAAATGACTCTACTGGAAGATGAACAGTCACAGACACCTTGCAGGGGCTAAGTCTGGGAGCTCTCTTCCAATATCTGATCTCAGAGCAGTTCATTAGTGCGGCCTGCAGTTAGCTATCCTCAGATGACCTGGGTTTGACTAATATGTGGTTCTGATTTGGATCAGACATATCACACACTCAGTTTTCATCCACATACACAGCTGATGATAACACAAGCCACTGTTGTTGAGAGAAAGAGAGACAGAAAGAGAGATTGAAAGATAAATAGAAAGAAAGATAAAAAATTACGAGAGACAGCGATAGAGAGAGAGAGAGCGAGAGAAAGGGAGTTAGGGAGAGACAGGAGACAGTAGAGTACAGCTCATGTGTGTCTAAGGGAATGAGACTAGCATGGCCTCTATCACAGCCCCTAATAGAAACATGCACTGTCCCCTTATGGGCTGAGTTTGAGAATAAATCAAATCCTCTAACCCCCCCCGTTCAACGCACTACCCTGTCAAACCTAATCTAAGCTGCTCTCCCCTCCCCCACTGCCCTCGCCCCGCCCTCCCTTGGCGGACAAAGCCGTTCGCCGCCTCAGGCAAGGGCTGGGAACACAGGAGCAAAGTTACAGCCAAGAGAGCGGTAGACTAGCACTAGCGCTGACAGGAAGCCTCACCAGTGTCTGTGTCTCTAGTCTGTAGAACCCACACTTCCCGTGGACGACCTTAAGATCTGGACATGTGAAATGACTGCTCCGGGGTCACATAGCATTGCTATGGAAGCCAATTAAAATATATTACCCTGTAAAATGACACTTTTGTTTGTTGTTCCCAGTAGCCTTTAGAAGAGAAGGGAGAATGTAAAATAGATTACAAATTCTGCAAGTATCAGCCTTTCCGCTGAGAACTTTAGTGCCATTAAGAATATGGCTAAGAACAACAAGTGAATGGCCTTTTTTAGAGCGACCACTGGTAAAGAGAACATATATGTGTGATGTCATCTGCATGTCTCCTCTGTGTCTGTCACTCAATGTGGTTTCCACCACAGGACACATACAGCTATTCCCATAGGAACTATAAGGCTAGCCTCCATGACAGCACAGCTAGGGGACAAACATACCAGCAGACATTCAACACAGACCTAGAGTCAGTTGGGGGTTTTACTAATCAAGGAGATGGCTTTGAGGTGTGATACTGATCTTAGAACAGTGCTTTGACTTAACTTGTAAATTAATTCTAGTCTGACAGGCCTTGAGTAGGGCCAGACTGATTGTCTTGGGAAATAATTACCTCAAGCATTCAGACATGATTTAAAATAAGAAAACATCCTATAGAAATGATTCAACCTGAACCAACCTGGGAAAACAAGAGTAACTATAGTTATATTGATTTAAAATGCTCACAAGAAATGATGAAAATACTCCATAGATTATGTCTGTCACTAGCTGTCAACTTGAAACAGGGAACTAGTGAGCACATGCACAGTGAGGCTGTTACAGGATATGCAGGTGTAGACATGTACAGACTCAACTCTCTTAATATAATTTATTACATGCATGACTGCACGTATTAGTTGTTAGTGGGCATTCATCTCAACATTTCGCATCTAAGGAAGGTAGCTAATTTTGATTGAGTATGACATGTTAAAATGATTACACTGATTCATTGTAATGTGATATGCGAATACATTTACAGTATTTTAGGGCCAGGCATTCGCAATGCATCTGCGTTCTTACCTATTTAGTAAAGATAAAAGAGTTAAGTCCCCTTCAGCGACAGGGACAGTGACTCAGTGACAGGGCTTATGTTACGTGAGAACTGTCTCACACCAGGTTTGCACTTCCGTTCTCACTTAAAGACAAGCCCCATTGATCCGTTGGAGAGGAGGGATAGAAGCTGTGTCTTTTTCCATGGCTCCCTCCAGTGCTGAGGCCTGCAGACTGCTACTCTCTGGGTGGAGCTGCGGCTGCAGCCGGGTGTGAGACGGCCCGGCCCGTGATGACTGACAGGCCTCGAAAAGGGATAATGTGTCTGGCCTCAGTGCCAATGCAGCACAGTACAGCTCCTAGTGATAAACACTGGTAACCTGATCCAGAGACAAGAGAAGCCTCTACTCCTCCTGACACAATGCAAACACAATGCAAACACAATGCAAACCTCCGCAATGCCTCACTCAGATCTGACCAGACTTGCTTAAACAGTTCCACCTTGATCTAGCCCAGATCTAGTTCACCTCAGCTCATTACAGCCCAGCCCTGTCCGATTCAGCTAAGCTCAGCCCAACTGGGCTCGTCTCGCCCCCACAGAGGAAGCCATCAAATCTTACCACCATCTGTCTGCTGTCTCCTGCTTCACGACGGGGACTCTCCGCCACTATTATTGTAAAGGCCCTCCCTATTCAATATTCCCATTCAGATGACAGGACTTTTGCATTCTCTCCCTTCAGGAATATTTATTGGAAGTTTATTTTATTTTATCTGTTTTTTATTACTCCTCTTGTGCAAATAGGCCCCCTTAGAGTGGCTGGGCCCCTGCCCTTGCCGCAATGCCAATGTAAACATGGGAAAGTAATTTGAATTCTAACAAAGTATAGATTAGCTGGTGACAGTTTGTGGCATGGGCGATTATTTTGAAAATAATCCTGTTTTGATATGCATCGGCGTCCCGGCAGGAATTTTCAATTTGTTTTCCCATTGCCGGATGTAAACAAGCTCCCAATGTCTCCTTATCACTGAGACGCACGGACGGGGAATGAACGTGCGTCTGTCTCCCACCTCTCCCCTCCCCCTTCCTTCCCGCCCCCCACACCCGTCTCCTCCGCTATACTGCTCAGCGTCTGGTTTGAGTCGCTAAGAAGCAGACTCGCTTGTCTGGGTTTCAACAAGTCCCTTTATCACACGCAGGTAGAGGGGTTTATGTATGTACCTGCAAGTCATTTGCAAACATGAAGTCCTCAGAAACGCTCCTCCTGAATATGTTCTGCTTGAGGAGTTTCTGCCCATTTCCCTGTGTGAATAGGCAAATGTGCAGCCTGGCAAAATGGCCCCCTGTAACTCAAAAGAAACGGGCGTACCAACAAGCCTGGTGTATGTGATAAATGTTTACAGAGTTGATTGTCGACTGCAAGTTATGGAGAGAATTGATTGTTTATTTGAATAACAACAACAACAAAAAAATTGTCAACTTTAAATTAGTTCCAAACTTAGTCAAAAACGATTGAGAAATGATGGCGGTGTAACGGCACTATTTGTGGATCTTTGTTGCTGGTAATATCTCGCATTTGGCTCCCCGTCATACCCTCCAACTATTTGGACGTGTTAACTAATTTCATAATGAGCAGTTTACCTGAGTGCAGGACTTAAAACCACAGACTAACAGCCACTGTGGCGCTAGAGGCATTGACTTTAACCTTCCTTCATTTGGCAGGAATGCCAAAGGGGCTATTTATCTCACTTTGTGATTGATTGCTCCTGCCTGAAGCTCATCAGCATGTTGCTCGTCATGTCTTAATGTTTATCGGGATTATGCGAGGATAAACATTGTAATCCTCAACGTGGTCCGGGACTTCCAATTACCCACGCTCCTTTACCAAAAATAAGGTCACCATTGATTTAACCTATTAATACAACATAAGCCAACTGGCATCCCTCTCCTGCTAATTTCACTGAAGTTAGGCCTGACTGCGGTTGAACTCCCCCCACTCACCAGTCACCCATCAGCACCCAGGGCTGGAGCATGGGGACTCGAGGTGACCCTCTAGATGCCCCTGCCTCATCGGGAGTGGGCGTTTGATTAGAGGTGACCAGGCACACAGCCTGCGGTCACTGCTGTTACCCAGCCTGGCCACCATAGTGTTAGCGATAGTGCCAGGGTGGACGTCCAGTCCGTGCTGACAGTCTGGATCGATGGGGGACAGATCGCTTTCTCCTCCTGCGATCGTTACGATCCCGCCCCTGAGCTCAGGTAGCTAGAGAGGGGAGCTGCAGGGGGAGGGACACACAGGAGACTAGAGGTGATGGAGCTGATCAAGGGGTACCCTCACCCAGACATACTGTCTACTGTCCTTACATATTTAAATATAACATAGTGTAGGTACAGTAGTTATGAAGAGGAAAGAGTCATCTGCCTGATGACACCGTTACCTACTGAGACTTTTGATCGTTTTTATTCAGTGATAAATCACAATCACAAAATGTATATTTTTATTCTGTTGTGTTCTATATATTCCAATCCACACTGCTCTTAGCATATTTACCCTTAGTGGGATAAATCAAGTATCTTGAATCTAATTTAATTAAACACATTATCTGTTCGGCTGAAACATGATAGAGCTTCATGGCCTGGCACATAAGTAAGGGCTACAGAGCAGACTGACTCCGTATCAGCCCTTCATTAATCTAGTCTAATACAATCAAAGCCAAGCGCTGCTTTCACAGGCAAGAGTAAGCACGGCTTAAATTACAATACAGAGGAGTGGAAATCATTACTACCTTTAATGTTCCCAATCTAATTGAGACATTAATTTAAGCAGAGAACTCCACTGAGGACGATTCATAACTGCTTTTTAATTTAGAGGGGCCTTCAGCAGGAATGAGGAATATCACAGGGAATAGCCAGTCAATGTTTCCCATATTTTCTGGATATAAAAGCCCCTTGACGTTCTGGGAGGCTAGAGAGGGGAACTGCACAGCGGGAGAAAACCCTTGCATGCCCGAGAATACGCACACATGCACGCACATACACACATGGGCGCGCATACACACACACACACACACACACACACACACACACACACACACACACACACACACACACACACACACACACACACACACACACACACACAAACACACAAAGGCTGTGGCTCCTCTGGTGATTTTTGATTTGTTTAAGAGTGTGTTTTTGTGTGTGAGCATGCTTGTGTGCATGTGCTGTTGGCGTGCCTCGAGGCTCCTCTGTCGCCTTATCAGTCTCAAAGTAAAAAAACATGCTTCTCTATGCTTGAATCAAGCGTTTAGATACATCTCAATTACTGCAGAATCACTGCACTTTCAGGAGAATGTGCTTGGGCAGGTGTAGTGAAGACTGGCTTGATGATGTCTTTGCAGAGTGGCAGTCAGTATGTATCTGTAGGAAGGCTGATTGAACCTGATGTCTGACTGTTGTCTCTGAGTTGTGGTTATGAGCAGATTTCTTCTCTCTCATTCTTATCTGATGCAGTTCTGGTGAAAACATTCACACACAATACAGTTCTAATGAGTAGTGAAATATAATGTATGACTTTTGACATTATATTTAGTAAGACATTTAAAAAAACATATCTAATCAATTTAGATTATAAGACTTGATAATTATTTGAATATGTTTTTAGACAGGCTGCAATCTCTTGTATCAACTTCATACCCGTTGCAGGGACCAGTTACCCCACAGAGCCAGAAACCTAAGGGACCCTCTCATACGCGCACGCACGCACACACACACACACACACACACACACACACACACACACACACACACACACACACACACACATACACCACATACACACACACACACACACACACACACACACACACACACACACACACACACACACACACACACACACACACACGGACCTCTAGGGACTTTGTCACACTGATACAGTCACGGTTCCCCTGTGGCATTAGTGTCACGCATGGCATGCCATCTGGAGTGGGGAGAAGGGTTTGTTCAAAGACTGTTTGAGCTGAGTGGTACATGCTTTGACCGTGCGGCTGACCATCTGGGCTGGCACGGTGAGTATCACTAACTTTGAGCTGCCTGTTCTGCAGAAAGGGGAGGAGGGGGGAGAGCGAGAGGGAGATAGCTGCAGGGTTAAGAGCAGTCAGGAGCTTAGTGGACATATTGATGAATGTATTAGATAACGCTGGCGTTCCCTTGCTTGCCTACTGGGGTTTTTGTCATTCTCTTTCAGAGGCTGTCCACAGTGCAGAGATATCCTTTATTCTGCCTCTAGTATGAGACATAGAACAACTCTGTATCTCTTCCTCCCATAGTGTACCTGTTGATTCTGCAGAAAATTTACAAAGGAAAGAAATGTATTTTGGGAAAAAAAACACATGGCAGAGTTGGACTGTGTTTTAATATTATCAGCCTCACTGGTGGAGTCTGTATAGACGGGTTAGCTGACAACGTCACGGAAACGATGTGCACACTTCAATGGGGCAGAAATCCTTGTGTTGTTGTGATTCTGGATGGCCAGATAGCTAGCAACAATGACAAGAAGCTGCCATGTGGGGAATCGTAGGTGTCGCGTTTCAGCTAGTTTTATCTTGTTCTTGATACCGTAACTTGTTTTGAGGTGTGTTGACTGTTGCCACATCTATGCTAATTTGGCAAAAAAATTGCTAGCTAGCTAACCAACAACTGTAACAAGTGCTCATTGTGCAAACGAAGTATAGTTTGCATGTTGTCAACAATCTAAGCCAACCCCATCTGTTTTGCCCCATAGTTGCGCACAACTCTGGTTTGTTGCTAAACAACCTATTGAAGAGTTGTTTCTATTGTTGTGTATATTATTTGATGTGTGTATGGATTCACCCTCTTCCATGCTGATTATGTATTAGTTTAACAGCGCTGGTGAACTGTATAATAGATACAGGAGCATGATCTAAGAAGCCATCTTATTTCTTCTTTTCACCGTGAGCTGGCGATAGAAATGTACTGACATCAACACTAATAGTTCATCTTTAATTTGCATATCAAAACACCATCCGATGTTGTTTGCTCTTTTAGCGTGCGGGCAGAAAAAAGTCTGTAACAAGCCGCTTATTGGCTTTAAGGCCGTTAAAAGAGGAAAGGGGATTTTTTTAAATGCTAAAGCAGGGATGAGCAAAAGTAAGCCCATCTTATTATTCAGTCTCTACTGCTAAGGGTTGGTTTTACTAGCGGAGATGAAGAGGAGGATGGGGGAGAGGGGGTCGGAAATGGTAGCAGAGGAGGGTTACATCTTAGGAGGGTTAAATCTGTACCAAAGTCCAGGACTCATGCTTTGACCCCCCGGGCCAACAGGTGTGCTTACCCGGCAGGAACACTTATCCTGGCAGGTCTGTGTGTGGCTCTGAGTAGGGCTGTGGCAGTCACAACATTTTGTCAGCCTGTGATTGTCAAGCAAATAACTGTCCGTCTCTCTGTAATAGACCGTAAATTAACATTAACACATTTAGCATCTCCTGGCTTCCACACCTAGCCTACAAGCCACCAATGCAGACCTTTGGAACATCTACATTTTAAAAAGTCTAATAAATCCATGTAATACATCCTACACCTTCACAATGAATCCATTATTTATTTTAGACAGGTCTAAAGAAGCATGATATAAAGAAAATGTAGTCTATTTCAGAAGAACAGAATAGCACACTCTGAGTTGTCCTGATCTGGCTGTGCCAAATGGCTGTGGGCTACATTAGTTAATTTAGCAGACAAGATTTGATTAGAATTCCGTGGCATTATTTGATAGTATGAAGAATACAATTGAACAAAGCATATTTTCTCCCAAAAATTTGAGGAAGTGCGCACATTCGGCAATTCTGTGTTGGGCGGTTAACAAATAATTAGGTATTCCTATGTGCTTAATTTAGAGTTATTAATGTAACTTTAGTTGTTCTACTAACATTGGGCTATATGTTTAGATTTTTAATACATTCTAAGGCCGCATAATGCGACTCTAATGATGATTTGAAAAAAGTCGCTTGAAAGACATGAGCTCTGCTTTGTTGTACACACTACATCAGTCACTCATTCACAATTTGACAAACACTTGATAATGCCTAGAATTTCACTGCCTGATATGGCAGTTGTGGGATGCGCTAGATCCCAAATGAATACAACCACTAGCATTAAAAAAAAACGTTTTACGCAATGTGGCTGATGCAACATGTCAGAACATTTAGTTTAAAATGTTGATAAACTATCATGATATTTCTTCACATTTTAAGTGCAGCAATGCGCACATGGTAGTACGCTATAAAGGCACATTTTCCATTAGCGGAAAACACCATTATCAAAAGAGACCAAACATGTATTTATCCATGTAATGGTGCATTTTTATGATGAAAATGATCTTCCCCTAACTTGAAACTCACGCCCTGCTTATGTATTCCAGTTAGGTTATACACCCCTTGTAAAGCGGATTAATGTGATTCATTTTAAGAAGTTATTTGGCCACTAGTTAATTAGAAAAAGTCGCAAAAAAAGGCGTTGTTTCCGATGCTGGGCATCATTCACAAATGATAATATAGAATTCACAAGTGATAGGCTAATATTGTCACCCATCAGACTATTCTTGATTTAATATTGTCTTTACATATACTAAATAATATATGTGTGAAATGTGCTTTGATTTAGAATGGACCATTATCATGCACCTGTATCAAAACAGGGTCAGCGAGAAAAAATACATGTCATCTATGCACTTAAATCGGGCTTTCCCCCGTGGTTTATTTTCATGCCAGCCAGCTAGTCTACACTCCTGTTGTAAATATAAGCAATGTGCTTAATATTAGGAAAGTTGAGAAATAAATATCGTAGGTCTAGCCTATAGAAAGATGATCCTCTTATTTTTAGTAGAGGCCATCACTCTGTTTTCTCTCGCAAATGCATAGCCTATCAAAATGTTGCGCAACATGAACACATGTTCATGTTCATAAAGTGTTTGATTCGATTTTTGAATACATTTGCATTGATGTCAGAGTGATTAGAGGGACAATAGAGTGCTGAGTACCAGGCAGTTAGGTAGGCTACTAATGACCATCAGCAGCATCAGAGTTTTGAGAAGCCTAATTACCGTGACTACACAGTGTGGCGGTCACGAGAGAGAGAGAGTGCAAGTGCTACAGGGAAAAAGAGATGTCTCACACCACTACGGTGGGTCTACGGGTGGCCAGATCCGCTCCCACCCACATGACTTTAGTCAGCCGAGAGGAGATATCCACTTCCCCTTAATATTTGATAGTTTCCTTCAAAGGTGTCCAGCTGCCTTTACTGATCTCTGCTCTCTGCTGCTGTGTCTGGGCCAGGCTTGGCGCTAGTCGTTCAGACTTCTCGCCTGTATCCTGCATGGGGATAGTGTTACCCTTCTCCTCTACCTCTTCTTCTCTCCTATCTCCTCTCTCCTTCCTCTGCTTGCGTTATCGCTTCTATCTCCCATGGCCTTCATCGATCATCACAGAACGCACAGTTAAGCTCAACAGAGGAACCCCCCCACCATGCCCCTCAGTTAGCCAAGTCTACCAAGAGAGAGACCCATGGCTGGGTCAGACATAGGGGGAATTCACAGAGTGGGTGGATGGAGGGAACCAAGGAATGAAGGGGGAGAAGGGCTTGTTGGGCACAGCTATGGCTGGTCAGATCGTATTCCCGGCATCCAAGCGTTCTTGATTCCCCACGAGGAGTCGAGTCCAACTGGCATTAACATACAGTATGAAGGCATTCCGGTTTCTCCCACCGTATGCAAAGAAAACCAACAGGGGAAAAAAAAATATATATAACCAGTGTCCAATTACTGACGAGCAAATGGACGGAGGCTTTTTTGGAGAAGTGGATGAGATCTAGGAGACTTCAAAGACAAGGAAGGGTATAAAGTTCCCAAACACTTCATGAATATTGCAGTATTCCAAAGTCACTCCTCCTGATCTGAAAGATAGAACTTCTGAGGATCGGGGCCCCCTTCCTTACTTACAGTAGCAGAGTGGATGGCTAGTCCATGAACTATTTAAATACACACAGAGATGTGAGGAGGCAGTGGCCAGCATCCTAATGAAAACCAGACTGGATCCATAGAGAAGCCCTCTGTTACTGATTACCCACTCCTATCCTCTCCAGCGCTGCTCTCAGGGAGTCAGGTTTGAGATGGAGTCAGAAATACATTGATATTCTGGACTCTCTTTTTATCAGTTATAAAAACTATTTTCTGGACTATGTCTTCTTATACTGAGGTCAAAATAAATGTTTGTGTGTGCATGTGTTCACATACATGTATGTTTGTGTGCTTGAGTATATATGTGTGTGTGTACATACAGTACTATTACGTCTTGATGCATGGATGTGTATCTGTGTATATCAGCATATGCACAGCATAATGATCACAGCTGTTTGTAACAGAAGTGTCCCAGAGTCTGAAAGTCAAGACAAGTGACAAAGGGACTAAAACTGACTCTAGAAGTTGGCCAATACCACAGTGTCATCAACCCCCCTTCATGTTCAGTGAGAGTCCTCTACCCATCCACTCACTCTTGGCTGTCCTATCTTAGGCACTGTGCTAATGAGAAACAAGCCATATTTTTAACACTGTGAGGCCCTGTGGAAGGATCTGGTTCAAGGCTGAAGGAGCCACTCCCAGGGTGTGATGCCAGTTTTTAGTGTGAGGGACGGGTGACAGTACGTCACTCTGTCAGTTAGAGATTCAATGTGTTTGTTTTTTTGTGTTGTTTGTTAGAGGTTGGCAGGGTGTGATGGGTGGGCTGTGGCGGGCTGGGGATGTTAGTGAGGAGTAGGATGTCTTGGTGACTGGTGGCACTCTCACCGACACCTTATTTGGGCATGGTGGGTCACAGGGGTAAGTCAAGTCTGGAGAGACCCAAGGCCAAGGCCACCAGATGGTAAATATAGAGATAATATATTTGTGGGACCAGGATTCAAAGCTTCTACCAAATACCAAATATATACAAAGCAACAAGTGTATTCAGTTGTTCTGTGAGAGAGCAACATATTTAATGACTTATGCTATGCAGCTGGCAGTAATGAACCAGCCTGCTCCTCTTGTCTTCATATATACATAAATAATATGACTCATAGAAAAACTGAACTGCAGTTGACAAATCCAGTGTTATTCCTAAGTGTTGTTGTCCTATGTGATTTAAAGCCCGGTCTTAACTCTACAGCTCTGTAGCCTCAGTCTCCAGACCTCTAGTATGTGAGACCGTGTCACAATGGTTGTGAGGACAGGGAAAGGGCCTGGGTAAAAGACTAAAGACTTTTCAGAGAGGCTCGCTGCTTTGCACTGCACTGCTCCCACTCTTCTCTTAAGATCAGCGCTCAGTCGACCCCAGCAGAGTCAGTCGCCCCCAGCAGAGTCAGTCACCCCCAGCAGAGTCAGTCGCCCCCAGCAGAGTCAGTCGCCCCCAGCAGAGTCAGTCGCCCCCAGCAGAGTCAGTCGCCCCGGCAGAGTCAGTCGCCCCAGCAGAGTCAGTCGCCCCCAGCAGAGTCAGTCGCCCCCTGCAGAGTCAGTCGCCCCCAGCAGAGTCAGTCGCCCAGAGTCAGTCGCCCAGAGTCAGTCGCCCCCAGCAGAGTCAGTCGCCCCGGCAGAGTCAGTCGCCCCCAGCAGAGTCATTCGCCCCCAGCAGAGTCAGTCGCCCCCAGCAGAGTCAGTCGCCCCCAGCAGAGTTAGTCGCCCCCAGCAGAGTTAGTCGCCCCCAGCAGAGTCAGTCGCCCCGGCAGAGTCAGTCGCCCCCAGCAGAATCAGTCGCCCCCAGCAGAGTCAGTCGCCCCCAGCAGAGTCGGTCACCCCGGCAGAGTCAGTCGCCCCCAGCAGAGTCAGCGCCCCCAGCAGAGTCAGTCGCCCCCAGCAGAGTCAGTCGCCCCCAGCAGAGTCAGTCGCCCCCAGCAGAGTCAGTCATCCCCAGCAGAGTCAGTCGCCCCCATCAGAGTTAGTCGCCCCCAGCAGAGTCAGTCGCCCCGGCAGAGTCAGTCTCCCCCAGCAGAGTCAGTCGCCCCCAGCAGAGTCAGTCGCCCCCAGCAGAGTCAGTCGCCCCCAGCAGAGTCAGTCGCCCCCGCAGAGTTAGTCGCCCCCAGCAGAGTTAGTCGCCCCCAGCAGAGTCAGTCGCCCCCAGCAGAGTCAGTCGCCCCCAGCAGAGTCAGTCATCCCCAGCAGAGTCAGTCGCCCCCAGCAGAGTCAGTCGCCCCCAGCAGAGTCAGTCGCCCCGGCAGAGTCAGTCGCCCCGGCAGAGTCAGTCGCCCCCAGCAGAGTCAGTCGCCCCCAGCAGAGTCAGTCATCCCCAGCAGAGTCAGTCGCCCCCAGCAGAGTTAGTCGCCCCGGCAGAGTCAGTCGCCCAGAGTTAGTCGCCCCCAGCAGAGTCAGTCGCCCCCAGCAGAGTCAGTCGCCCCCAGCAGAGTCAGTCGCCCCCGCAGAGTTAGTCGCCCAGAGTTAGTCGCCCCCAGCAGAGTCAGTCGCCCCCAGCAGAGTCAGTCGCCCCCAGCAGAGTCAGTCGCCCCCAGCAGAGTCAGTCGCCCCTGCAGAGTCAGTCGCCCCCAGCAGCGTCAGTCGCCCCCGCAGAGTTAGTCGCCCCCAGCAGAGTCAGTCGCCCCCAGCAGAGTCAGTCGCCCCCAGCAGAGTCAGTCGCCCAGAGTCAGTCGCCCCCAGCAGAGTCAGTAAGCTGTGTGTTTTAAGTGTCTCTCTCGCTTTCATTCTCTCTCTCTCTCTCTCTCTCTCCCTCTCTCTCTCTCTCTCTCTCCATCTCTCTCTCTCTCTCTCTCTCTCTCTCTTCCTCTCTCTCTCTCTCTCTCTCTCTCTCTCTCTCCCTTTCTCTTTCTCTTTCCCTCTCTGTATCCCTCTCTGTATTTGCTCACCTCTCGCTCTCTCACTTTCTCTTTCTATTTCTCTCTACCTCTCTCTCTCTCTCTCTCTCTCTCTCTCTCTCTCTCTCTCTCTCTCTCTCTCACTCTCTCTCACTCTCTCTCTCTGACTTTCTCTTTTTATTTCTCTCTACCTCTCTCGCTCTCTCACTTTCTCTTTTTATTTCTCTCTACCTCTCTCTCTCTCTCTTTCTCTCTCTCTCTCTCTCTCTCTCTCTGACTTTCTCTCTCTCTGACTCGTTCTCTCTATCTATTCCTCTGAAGCAGTGTTCAGTCTTGCACTGCGGCGTGGTGCTACAGGAAGCCGTTTAGAGTTCCCATTGTCACCATTGTTCCAGCCTGTTCTACTCAGAGGCAACTGTTATCCTTCTAACCAAGCTCTCTGCCAGGGGACAAATAAAGATTTGTTGATAGTTTTCCCGCCTCTGTTTAAAATTGCACCCGGGAGGTTTGCATGCTTAACTTGTGGAATGTGTAATAAATTAAAAACAACAATTTTGCTGACATGGTGAGATAGACAGGGAGAGAGGGAGAACATGTGTGTGAGGGATGGGAGCGGGGTCGTGTGCGATGATGGGGAGAGGGGCAGGGGGAAGCAGCTTCCTCCTCTCTCGTTCTGTTATCTCACGGTTCCCTCTCTCTGTCTTTCCTGTCGCTCTCTCTCCTTCTATCTGTCATTCCCTTTGTCTTTCATCTCCTCCCTCTTTTGGAGCTCTGATGGAGGAGTACGTAACGGCTTTGCTAAATGGGTTCCCCTCCTAGCCTCCTCGCCTCACTTAGATAAAGATTGCATTTCAATATTTCAGGAGAGACATTTTCATTCATCGTCCTCTCTAAGAGATAACGATTAGATGTATATTGCTCCGGTTCACATAAATCAACTTGTTTTGGGTGCACTCCAAGTACACCCCCCCCCCCCCCCCCCCCCCCCCCCCCGCGCCCCTTCCTTAGGCACATTCTCACTCAGCCAGCAGTGTGTTCAAGAGATTTCGCATTGACCATTGACTGTTGGCTTTAGGTGCAGTTCATTTAGGGTGCTGTGAATGGCCAACTTTGAAGGTCAATTGATCGTTACAATCAAATTTTTCAGTCTTATACATGATAGTAATTATAGCAATTGATAATGAACATTGGAGACTATTTACAAAAAGAGAAAGGCTGGGCCAGTTGCCCCATTGAATATCATAAAGTATGTCACTCAGCCCATCACAACATCCACTTCCTACCTGTCTGCTGACATGGTTTTACAGCCCTATACTTCACAACTGAAGCTCTCTGTCTCTCCACCTGCCAATATCCAGCATCGCTGTGGCCTAATGGACACACAGTAAAGACTGAGCCCATTAGATCCCATTATAGAGCCATGGGAGAGAGGATAAGGGAATGACTAGCCAGAAGCATCCTCACCATGGTCCTGTGATCTTTCAGGTTTACTACCAAACATTTCAGAAAGTGTACTAATACTGTCATGAACATAATGACATGGTGAAACAGGTGGTAGTGATTTGTAGGGGACAATCTGGGTATCACAGTGAGATGTGTCTGCCTCCATCACCACCACCATCTCTCTCCCCTTGTGAAATATGAGCCAAAGTGTCTGTATGAGGTTCATGGAATTGTAGAGACCACAGTATGGACGGAAGTAGACCTTCTGAATAGAAGAGACTGATAGGAGGTAGATAGATGGATAGTGACACACACACACACACACACACACACACACACACACACACACACACACACACACACACACACACACACACACACACACACACACACAGTTCAGTCAGTTGAAGGGGGAAGGGGAAACTGTACCCAGAACAGCCATCCCCTCTGCCCTCTCTAGCTGGGACTCTAGCTGTTCCTTGACCCTTGCCAGGATAAGCTGCTTTTGGATAATCAATGGACACCAGTTAAATGTAATTGCCATGTCACAATGTCAGGGACACCATTGATTCACCATTATAGTTGTTGTGGGGACTGTTCCACAGTATTGTCCTGGTAAGAGGATTATGGGGACCAGATGTCCTTGTTTAGTCCTGTTACAGTCTGGCTGAAGCCAGACAGGCCAATTTAGTCATTTAACGTACTTCTGCTATTGCCAAATCCCAAATCGGACTCTAGCCTTTACCCTGTAAGAACTTTCAGTAGCTCTGAAAGGAGTAGGTAGGTGTTATCCATATGGCACAATAGGATAGCCACAGCTAGGCTAGGTGTCAGTTTGGCTATAATGCCCAAACTTATGCAACCTGCATCTAAACAAGTGTATAAGGGTAAGAGGCTAGGGGTCAATTTAGGGTCTAGGGGTCAAATTTGGTACTAGGGGCATTGGACTGTATGGGTGCATGTTTTTTGAAAAATGGAGGTGGCTTAGATCACTGGAGATGTCTGTTAGGGTCTATTAACATTGTGAGAGACCCTGGTGCTAAAGCTACAGGCCCAGATGATTACAACTGTAAGGAAACCCATATAGCAGCGAGCGAGAACACGTGTTGCAGCAACATTACGTTATCATGTGAGGTTAGAAACATGGCCCCATAATCAGGAGACAGTGCTGCACTAACCTACCGCGTCGCTGTTTGCAGAGCAGTTCACTATAACCTTCATGTAAATAATTGAACTGCTATTGTGAATTATTCATCAAAGTGCCTGTAAAACAAAGGTAGCAGCTCTCCATAGAGCAATATATTATTTTGCTTTTATGTTCTTTACAGTAGTGACTACATGTATTTATTGTAAATGCTATTAAGGCATTGATTTACAGTATATTGTTTATTGGTGACAGGCTTAATGCATATTGCATGTTTGTTCATGGACATGTATGGGCCATGTACTAGTCATAAAGCCCATTTCTGTTGCCAGTATGTCTACAGATATGTAAATACATACAGTTCACAAAGACATTAGAAAATAAAGGTAGCCACACATACAGGACTGCATATGGTAGCAAATGACTTTGCAATGTGGAAACAACTTTTATGTTTGGATCTATAAAAAAACGACAACATGAATGAACTGTATAAACCGGTAACAGGTCAGGAGAGTGGGTTTCAGTTCAGCTTCTCAGGATGAATAGAGGTGTACTGTAGTGATTGTCATCTTACTGTAACGTTCCTGTACTACATACAGTAGGTTGGATATTTCCGTGCAGCAGTGAGAGCTGGTCCTCAGGGCTCTATGCAACCTGTGTCCTGTGGGGAGTGGAGCAGCACCAGAGAGAGAGGAGGTTAAGATTGATTTGCACCTCTTTATAAAGCTGCCGTGTAGGCCTCTGCAGGGCAGAGAGAGAGGGGGGGGGGCTGTGATAGTGATGAAGAACCAGATAGTGCAAAGGCCATGCGGGATATGAACCAATCTGCTTCCTCTTTAAACCCCCAAACCTCAAGCTGCCAAGCTTTTAACATTCATCATAAAGCCCCTACCTGCCCTCTCTCTCTCTCTCTCTCTCTCTCTCTCTCTGCTACTCTTCCAGGCTTTTGTCACTGTCACCATCTCTCTTCGCCTTGACTTATGTCCCCCCCAGGCGTCCCAGAGATTCCATTACCTCTGCGTGAATTGTGGGAATGTTAGGTTCTCCCTTTGCGGAGTGCATGCTGCCGTCACCACGCCGTCTCGGATTGATGGGCTGAGGTCTGACAGTGACCTGGCTGACTTTCACTCTTAGTAGGGACTCAGAGAGACAGATTTACATGGAAGAGAAATATAGGGCTGCTGTGGTATGGGCTAGCCGGCGTTAGCAAGGCTAGCAGACACCACATCAAATCATATTTTATTTTATCTGCGTACACAGAGAGGAATGGCTTATCCTGAGGGTTGCAGCCAGGAGAAAAGAAGATAGGGTGTTGTGGAGGTCTGGTGTAGCTTGTCATGCTGTGATTAATAATATGCTGGAAAATGAGAATAAAATAGTGTTTGTTTGTATATATTTCCTTCAATTACCCAGCAAGCTTACCATTTCCGAGAAATTCTTTACACACGCCCTCGTGCACTTACTTCCAGACTCCAGTTGTCTATGAGAGCTCCTTGCTTTAGCCCTGTAATCAGGGCCTTGCCTCTGTCTGTGTTTGTGTTAGTATTGGACCTGACAGCCTCTCCACTGGGGAGGGGCCTTCACCTTGCCCCGTCCTCACCAACCTCCTCACCCCCCTCCTCGGCCCCCTCCTCACCCATCTCCTCAGCCCCCTCCTCGGCCCACCTCCTCGGCCCACCTCCTCGGCCCCCTCCTCACCGACCTCCTCTGCCCCCTCCTCTGCCCACCTACTCTGCCCACCTCCTCACCCACCTACACGGCCCATTTCCTCGGCCCCTTCCTCTGCCCACCTCCTCAACCACCTCCTCGGCCACCTCCTCGGCCCCCTACTCACCCATCTCCTCGGCCCCCTCCTCAGCCCCCTCCTCGGCCCACCTCCTCGGCCCCCTCCTCGGCCCCCACCTCGGCCACCTCCTCTGCCCACCTCCTAGGCCCCCTCCTCTGCCCACCTCCTCGGACCCCTCCTCTGCCACCTCCTCGGCCCACCTCCTCGGCCCTCTAATCGGCCCCCTCCTCGGCCCATCTCCTCTGCCCACCTCCTCGGCCCCCTCCTCTGCCCACCTCTTTGGCCCTATCCTAGGCCCACCTCTTCGGCCCCATCCTCGACCCATCTCCTCGGTCCACCTCCTCGGTCCACCTCCTCACCCCCCTCCTCGTCCAAACTCCTCGACCCACCTCCTCGGCCCCCCTTCTCGGTCCACCACCTCACCCCCTCCTAGGTCCACCTCCTCACCCCCCTTCTCGTCCCACCTCCTCGGCCCTCTCCTCGGCCACCTCCTCAGGCCCACCTCCTCGGCCCACATCCTCGAACCATCTCCTCGGTCCACCTCCTTGGTCCACCTCCTCACCCCCCTCCTCGGCCCACCTCCTCGGCCCACCTCCTCACCCCCGTCCTCGGTCCACCTCCTCACCCCCCTCCTCGGCCCACCTCCTCTGCCCACCTCCTCTGCCCCATCCTCTGCCCACCTCTTCGGCCCTATCCTCGACCCACCTCTTCGACCCCATCCTCGACCCATCTCATCGGTCCACCTCCTCGGTCCACCTCCTCACCCCCCTCCTCGTCCAAACTCCTCGACCCACCTCCTCGGCCCCCCTTCTCGGTCCACCACCTCACCCCCTCCTAGGTCCACCTCCTCACCCCCCTTCTCGTCCCACCTCCTCGGCCCTCTCCTCGGCCACCTCCTCAGGCCCACCTCCTCGGCCCACATCCTCGAACCATCTCCTCGGTCCACCTCCTCGGTCCACCTCCTCACCCCACTCCTCGGCCCACCTCCTCACCCCCTCCTCGGCCCACCTCCTCGGCCCCCTCCTCGGCCCCCTCCTCCGCCCATCTCCTCGGCCCACCTCCTCTGCACACCTCCTAGGCCCACCTCCTCGGCCCTCTCCTCAGCCCCCTCCTCGGCCCACCTCCTCTGCCCACCTACTCGGCCCCCTCCTCTGCCCACCTCTTCGGCCCCATCCTCGACCCATCTCCTCGCTTCACCTGCTCGGTCCACCTCCTCACCCCCCTCCTCGTCCCACCTCCTCGGTCCACCTCCTCACACCCCTCCTCGGCCCACCTCCTCGGCTCACCTCCTCGGCCCACTTCCTCGGCCCCCCTCCTCGGTCCACCTCCTCGGCCCCCTCCTCGGCCCACCTCCTCGGCTCCCTCTTCTGCCCACCTCCTCGGCCCCATCCTCGGCCCATCTCCTCGATCCACCTCCTCGGTCCACCTCCTCACCCCCCTCCTCGGTCCACCTCATCGGCCCCCTCCTCGGGCCCACGTCCTCGGCCCACCGCCTCGGCCCCCTCCTTGGTGCACCTCCTCGGTCCACCTCCTCACCCCACTCCTCAGTCCACCTCATCGGCCCCCTCCTCGGGCCCACGTCCTCGGCCCACCTCCTCGGCCCCCTCCCCTGCCCACCTCTTCGGCCCCATCCTCGGCCAATCTTCTCTATCCACCTCCTCGGTCCAACTCCCCGGCCCCCTCCTCGGGCCCACCTCCTCGGCCCCATCCTCGGCCCACCTCCTCGGCCCTCTCCTCGGCACACCTCCTAGGCCCCCTCCTCGGTCCACCTCCTCACCCCCCTCCTCGGCCCACCTCCTCGGCCCTCTCCTCGGCACCCTCCTCGGGCCCACATCCTCGGCCCATCTCCTCGGTCCAACTCCTCGGTCCACCTCCTCACCCCCTCCTCGGCCCACCTCCTCGGCCCCCTCCTCGCCCTCTCCTCGGCCCCCTCCTCGGCTCACCTCCTCTGCCCATCTCCTCGGCCCCCTCCTCTGCCCACCTCCTCGGCCCACCTCCTCGGCCCTCTCCTCGGCCCCATCCTCGGCCCATCTCCTCGGTCCACCTCCTTGGTCCACCTCCCCACCCCCCTCTTCGTCCCACCTCCTCACCCCCCTCCTCATCCCACCTCCTCGGCCCCCCTCTTCGGTCCACCTCTTCACACCCCTCCTCGTCCCACCTCCTCACCCCCTCCTCGGCCCACCTCCTCGGCCCCCTCCTCGCCCTCTCCTCAGCCCCCTCCTCGGCCCACCTCCTCTGCCCACCTACTCGGCCCCCTCCTCTGCCCACCTCTTCGGCCCCATCCTCGACCCATCTCCTCGCTTCACCTGCTCGGTCCACCTCCTCACCCCCCTCCTCGTCCCACCTCCTCGGTCCACCTCCTCACACCCCTCCTCGGCCCACCTCCTCGGCTCACCTCCTCGGCCCACTTCCTCGGCCCCCCTCCTCGGGCCCACCTCCTCGGCCCCATCCTCGGCCCACCTCCTCGGCCCTCTCCTCGGCACACCTCCTAGGCCCCCTCCTCGGTCCACCTCCTCACCCCCCTCCTCGGCCCACCTCCTCGGCCCTCTCCTCGGCACCCTCCTCGGGCCCACATCCTCGGCCCATCTCCTCGGTCCAACTCCTCGGTCCACCTCCTCACCCCCTCCTCGGCCCACCTCCTCGGCCCCCTCCTCGCCCTCTCCTCGGCCCCCTCCTCGGCTCACCTCCTCTGCCCATCTCCTCGGCCCCCTCCTCTGCCCACCTCCTCGGCCCACCTCCTCGGCCCTCTCCTCGGCCCCATCCTCGGCCCATCTCCTCGGTCCACCTCCTTGGTCCACCTCCCCACCCCCCTCTTCGTCCCACCTCCTCACCCCCCTCCTCATCCCACCTCCTCGGCCCCCCTCTTCGGTCCACCTCTTCACACCCCTCCTCGTCCCACCTCCTCACCCCCTCCTCGGCCCACCTCCTCGGCCCCCTCCTCACCCTCTCCTCGGCCCCCTCCTCGGCTCACCTCCTCTGCCCATCTCCTCGGCCCCCTCCTCTGCCCACCTCCTCGGCCCACCTCCTCAGCCCTCTCCTAGGCCCCATCCTCGGCCCATCTCCTCGGTCCACCTCCTTGGTCCACCTCCCCACCCCCCTCTTCGTCCCACCTCCTCACCCCCCTCCTCATCCCACCTCCTCCGCCCACCTCCTCGGCCCCCCTCTTCGGTCCACCTCTTCACACCCCTCCTCGTCCCACCTCCTCACCCCCCTCCTCGTCCCACCTCCTCGGCCCACCTCCTCAGCCCCCCTTCTCGGTCCACCTCATCACCCCCCTCCTCGGTCCACCTCCTCACCCCCCTCCTCGGCCCACCTCCTCGGCCCTCTCCTCGGCCACCTCCTCAGGCCCACCTCCTCGGCCCCCCTCCTCGGTCCACCTCCTCACCCCACTCCTCGGCCCTCTCCTCGGCCACCTCCTCAGGCCCACGTCCTCAACCCCTCCTCGTCCCACTTCCTCGGCCCACCTCCTCAGCCCCCCTTCTCGGTCCACCTCATCACCCCCCTCCTCGGTCCACCTCCTCACCCCCCTCCTCGGCCCACCTCCTCGGCCCTCTCCTCGGCCACCTCCTCTGCCCACCTCCTCGGCCCCCTCCTCTGCCCACCTCTTCGGCCCCATCCTCGACCCATCTCCTCGCTTCACCTGCTAGGTCCACCTCCTCACCCCCCTCCTCGGTCCACCTCCTCACCCCCCTCCTCGGCCCACCTCCTCGGCCCTCTCCTCGGCCACCTCCTCAGGCCCACGTCCTCAACCCCTCCTCGTCCCACTTCCTCGGCCCACCTCCTCAGCCCCCCTTCTCGGTCCACCTCATCACCCCCCTCCTCGGTCCACCTCCTCACCCCCCTCCTCGGCCCACCTCCTCGGCCCTCTCCTCGGCCACCTCCTCTGCCCACCTCCTCGGCCCCCTCCTCTGCCCACCTCTTCGGCCCCATCCTCGACCCATCTCCTCGCTTCACCTGCTAGGTCCACCTCCTCACCCCCCTCCTCGTCCCACCTCCTCGGTCCACCTCCTCACACCCCTCTTCTAACCACCTCCTCGGCCCCATCCTCGGCCCATCTCCTCGATCCACCTCCTCGGTCCACCTCCTCACCCCCCTCCTCGGTCCACCTCATCGGCCCCTTCCTTGGGCCCACGTCCTCGGCCCACCGCCTCGGCCCCCTCCTTGGTCCACCTACTCGGTCCACCTCCTCACCCAACTCCTCGGTCCACCTCATCGGCCCCCTCCTCGGGCCCACGTCCTCGGCCCACCTCCTCGGCCCCCTCCCCTGCCCACCTCTTCGGCCCCCTCCTCGGTCCAACTCCCCGGCCCCCTCCTCGGGCCCACCTCCTCGGCCCCATCCTCGGCCCACCTCCTCGGCCCTCTCCTCGGCCCACCTCCTAGGCCCCCTCCTCGGTCCACCTCCTCACCCCCCTCCTCGGCCCACCTCCTCGGCCCTCTCCTCGGCCCCCTCCTCGGGCCCACATCCTCGGCCCATCTCCTCGGTCCAACTCCTCGGTCCACCTCCTCACCCCCTCTTCGGCCCACCTCCTCGGCCCCCTCCTCGCCCTCTCCTCGGCCCCCTCCTCGGCTCACCTCCTCTGCCCATCTCCTCGGCCCCCTCCTCTGCCCACCTCCTCGGCCCACCTCCTCGGCCCTCTCCTCGGCCCTCTCCTCGGCCCATCTCCTCGGTCCACCTCCTTGGTCCACCTCCCCATCCCCCTCTTCGTCCCACCTCCTCACCCCCCTCCTCATCCCACCTCCTCCGCCCACCTCCTCGGCCCCCCTCTTCGGTCCACCTCCTCACACCCCTCCTCGTCCCACTTCCTCGGCCCACCTCCTCAGCCCCGCTTCTCGGCCACCTCATCACCCCCCTCCTCGGTCCACCTCCTCACCCCCCTCCTCGGCCCATCACCCCCCTTCTCGGTCCACCTCATCACCCCCCTCCTCAGGCCCACCTCCTCACCCCCCTCCTCGTCCCACTTCCTCGGCCCACCTCCTCAGCCCCCCTTCTCGATCCACCTCATCACCCCCCTCCTCGGTCCACCTCCTCTCCCCCCTCCTCGACCCACCTCCTCGGCCCTCTCCTCGGCCACCTCCTCAGGCCCACCTCCTCGGCCCCCCTCCTCGGTCCTCCTCCTCACCCCCTCCTCGGTCCACCTCCTAACACCCCTCCTCGTCCCCCCTCCTCATCCCACCTCCTCGGCCCCCCTCCTCGGCCCCCCTCCCCGGTCCACCTCCTCACCCCCCTCCTCGGTCCACCTCCTCACCCCCCTCCTCGGCCCACCTCCTCGGTCCACCTCCTCGGTCCTCTCCTCGGCCCCCTCCTCGGGCCCACCTCCTCAGCCCACCTCCTCGGTCCACCTCCTCACTCCCCTCCTTGGTCCACCTCCTCGGCCCCCTCCTTGGCCCACCTCCTCGGCTCCCTCTTCGGCCCACCTCTTCGGCCCCATCCTCAGCCCATCTCCTCGGTCCACCTCATCACCCCCCTCCTCGGCCCACCTCCTCGGCCCTCTCCTCGGCCACCTCCTCAGGCCCACCTCCTCACCCCCCTCCTCGTCCCACTTCCTCGGCCCACCTCCTCAGCCCCCCTTCTCGGTCCACCTCATCACCCCCCTCCTCGGTCCACCTCCTCACCCCCCTCCTCGGCCCACCTCCTCAGCCACCTCCTCAGGCCCACCTCCTCGGCCCCCCTCCTCGGTCCACCTCCTCACCCCCTCCTCGGTCCACCTCCTAACACCCCTCCTCGTCCCCCCTCCTCATCCCACCTCCTCGGCCCCCCTCCTCGGCCCCCCTCCCCGGTCCACCTCCTCACCCCCCTCCTCGGTCCACCTCCTCACCCCCCTCCTCGGCCCACCTCCTCGGCCCACCTCCTCGGCCCCCCCCTCGGTCCACCTCCTCACCCCCCTCCTCGGTCCACCTCCTCACCCCCCTCCTCGGCCCACCTCCTCGGCCCTCTCCTCGGCCCACCTCCTCGGCCCTCTCCTCGGCCCCCTTCTCAGGCCCACCTCCTCGGCCCACATCCTCGACCCATCTCCTCAGTCCACCTCCTCGGTCCTCTCCTCGGCCCCCTCCTCGGACCCACCTCCTCAGCCCACCTCCTCGGTCCACCTCCTCACTCCCCTCCTCGGTCCACCTCCTCGGCCCCCTCCTCGGCCCACCTCCTCGGCTCCCTCTTCGGCCCACCTCTTCGGCCCTCTCCTCGGCCCATCTCCTCGGTCCACCTCCTCTGTCTACCTTCTCGGCCCTCTCCTCGGCCCACCTCCTCGGCCCACCTCCTCACCCCCCTCCTCGGCCCACCTCCTCGGCCCCCTCCTAGTCCGTCTTTAACACAGCCCACTAATCACAGCATAGGAAACCCAACCAACCAAAAACAAACATTCACTGCAGTAAAGACTGGGAGAAGAGGGTCGGCCCCTAACGGCATGGGTCACTGGGGCTTTTTTTTTTTACAGCCGGCCCTTTCTGGAGTCGGATGCCAGAGATGGACAAATAGCAGGACATTAGCTGTCAGCAAGCCGGGTAGGAGCCAGCGGCTGACGGCCCGTTAATAGTCTGTTTGTTAGTGGGGAGGAAGAGGCTCGTAAAAGTGGAGACTCTTATCTGTTGAGAACCCTGTGTGTGTGTGTGTGTGTGTGTGTGTGTGTGTGTGTGTGTGTGTGTGTGTGTGTGTGTGTGTGTGTGTGTGTGTGTGTGTGTGTGTGTGTGTGCGTGCGTGCGTGTGTGTGTGTGTGTGTGTTTGTGTCACAGACGTAAAGCCGAGCAGGCTGTAGACTGCTCAACCCAGCGGCTACAGTTCATTAGATCAACATATGGCTTCTATTCGTACTCTTGGTCCTCTAGCTGGACAGATCTACAATCGGGTATTTTACTATCCCACTAATGGTTAAAGTTGGGATTGTGCTAGTCTAATCTGATCGTAGAGCTGTGTGTTAAAGGCCACTACTACCTTGAGCACTGAACAACCTGCCATGCGCCCAGCCTTCCTGCCGGAGGCATCCATTTCATGTGTGTCTAAAATACTGAACAGATGATTTGTCAACACACTAAATACATCTTCAGAGAGGGAAGTTGGGTGAAATGTGTGGGTGGGATGTTTCTGACAGCATAATCAGTTCATCCAGCCATGTTTTATGTCCTGACAGCGACGGCGGTCTCTTTCCGCCTGAGGAGCGCCTTTGGCCACGTTCTCCTGGTCCCTGTGCACACACCTTTAACGACTTCTGAAATGTCACTGAATGTCAGGCGGAAGGATAAAACCAGTGTGAGTGTGTGTGTGTGTGTGTGTGTGTGTGTGTGTGTGTGTGTGTGTGTGTGTGTGTGTGTGTGTGTGTGTGTGTGTGTGTGTGTGTGTGTGTGTGTGTGTGTGTGTGTGTGTGTGCGTGTGTGTAAGCGGCAAGGACCTGCTTGCTAGTGATCTTTGGTGGGGTTTTAGTGCAGTATTGAGGTGATACTGCTGTGCAGGGTATCTCTGTTCAGGTGTGGCCCAGATTTCACCAGGCAAGCTGGTTGGCTAGGGACATGATTGAATGAACATGCTACTAAGGAGCAGACTAAGGGAAGAGCCTTATCAGTTGTATAACAATGAGTGAATACTGCTTTCGTCTTAGCTACACAGAGGTAGTTATTGTAGGCACTTCTTGTAGAGGTAGTTATTGTTGGCACTTCTTGTAGAGGGCGTAAAATGACCTGCTACACATACTGAGATGTTCTAATCATATCAGCTTAAAGCTGCGATATGTAACTTTTTGGGGCCAGCCAACCAAATTCACATAGAAATGTGAATTATAGATATGCATTCTCCTTGGTAGGTATTCTATGGGCACTATTTGTATGCTCAGATTTTTGCGTCTTTTACTTTCAGTTTTGTACACCAGCTTCAAACAGCTGAAAATACAATATTTTTGCTAATGGAAAATATATTTCACAGCAGTTTAGATGGTACAATGATTCTCTACACTATACTTGCTTGTTTGTCACATAAACAGAAATTAGGCAAACTATTAGAATTTTAGCAACCAGGAAACAGCAGAGCTACATAGTGCACCTTTAACCAACCAGGCACCTCTCTCTATCTCTTACAATCTTCTCTGTGTCTCTGTAGCTGTGATCTCGCCAGCGCGCTGTGCATGATCTTGTGTGAGCTCTCCCTGTCTGTACTGTGAGCCCTACAGCTGTGTGATCTCAGGCTGTGTGCAAACACAGCAGGGTCTCTGTTAAGCCCAACAGCGTGAGCCTGTATCAATTACGCTGCCGCAGTGACACGGTCACGGCCGGCAGTCGCTCAGCTCCGCAAAGACAAAGAACCAGCATCAGTGTCCGCTCAGAGTCCACTCTCTCTCAGCTCTATGACCAAAGGAGTGGCCTGAAGACTTGCTAACCTTCAGCCCAGTGATCAATTCACTTAAACTACAGTAGGGGGGATGCGATGGGGGAGAGGGGGTATAGAGACAGAGAGGAAAGGATAAAGTGAGGTGGAGAGGGAGGGGGAGGGGGATTGGGAGTTAAATGAAATAGAGAAGGGGGAGGGAGAGGAAGAGAGAGATAGAAGGTAGAGGGGAAGATGTAGGAAGAGAACGGGGAGGAAGAAAGAGAGGAAGAGGCAAATAAAAAGAAACAGAAGAAGAGAGAAAAGCAGTGGCTTCAAAGAGGAAGGTCATGACCTGTGGCCCCTTTCACCCCGTACCGTTGGCAGTAAAACTGAGAGGCCAGTTCTCCTCAGAGAGACATAGATCTGTGTCTCAGACCAGAAGCCTGGTGCTATAGATGTCCTTTAAGCCATGCAGCTCTCTCTCTACTATCCAGCTCAATCCAATACCTCTGTTCCTGGCCCTTTACTCAATACTACACCACTGGGCAAACTAACACCATTGAATCTTAAGAATGGATGTGTGTGTTTGAGAGAGATTTCTTAGGCAAGCAATGTCATGCATAATATGTATGTTATTACCTTGGTGAGCTCATGTTTAGAGGCAGGGACTGGCTTATCAACCAGGCAGACTGGGGGTTTAGGGTATGTTAATGAGAGGGGTAAATGGCAGGGTTTGAAGCACTACTTCCTATTGCAATTTCACACTTGTCAGCTCCCGTGAGGAAACTTCACCTTTACTGGGGTGAGCAGAACAGAGCAGAAGAGAGCAGACCACTCGATGAAGAACCCACACAGACAGTATGTCTAGATAAAGTTTATATCTCAGGTGTTTCCATGTAATTGCAGTGGATTCTGAGGCTCATTATTAAAAAGGTAAACATTTTACTGGCCAAGTATCTTTCTCTTGACATTGGAAAACACAAGGATAATGTATTGTGAGGCAGGCTATATGGCTTGGTGCATGGACAGGCATGTCAGATCTGTTATTCCTATCAACTGGTGTAGGTCTTGGTAAGGTCAGAATAAGGTCCATTATTCTAGTTGCCATGGTAAACATGGCAGATTAGTAGTTTATCTCTACAGTGACCTTCAGTAGTCATCTGTTGTCAATCTCATCATGTAAAATAGCTTGAGATTGTCTAGTACATGATGAGGCTGTAAAGTCACGGTCAGGTGTTGTTAAGATTGGAAGTATTCGTCTCTAAATCACCCCTAAATATGTGGGTGAGTGTTTGTGCGTGTGTGTGTGTGTGCATGCATGTGTTTGTGTGTTCGTGTGTGTCTGTCAGTCAGTTATTTTACACAGTATGTGTCGTTAGTGAGCGGTCACCGTCAGGGTCGTAAAGAGGGCGCTGTGTACATATTACCCCTCCATGGCGGGCTGGGGAGGGGGGAGGGAGGAGAGGGTACAGCTTGCCCTGCGTATAGATCATCCTCGGCCTACACACTACACACACACGATCATGTGCGCACACACACTGTTCCCCCTTCGCCCAGTGTCTTCGCACAGACGCAGCATTGTGATGGGTGTATTATAATTAGTGTCTGAGGTGGAGAGGTGAGGAATACAGACGCCTCCTTGTGACATTCATTACACACAGCCCTATAACATATGCTCATTATGGTCGTGATTGAATTCATTAGGCTGTGATGTGGACAACTTGTGATTAATAATTTATGTGTGTGTGTGAGTCTAATGCACCCATGTATTATGTGTGTGTGTGTGAGTTTGTGTGAAAGGGCAACTCCCTCCCGTCCTGACACATCTTCCTTGCACATACCACACAAGCATATCTGTGTACGCGCACATGTACACAAGACAAACCAATAGGACACTGGGTTATTTCGAATGCATTTGTGAAGTATTTTGGGAATGTGCCAGAGCATGTTTGTGGCTTGTAGAAGGTGAGGTCTGTGAGTGCAAGTGACAAGAGTAAAATATTCAAGCATTCAACACTAGTGGGAGAAATATTTGAGAACTGATTCGACCATTAGCCCACTTTTGGATATTTTTGGATACATTCAAATATTAACATAAATACTATATTTTGTGTCAGTCTGACACAATATAAAGAGGATTGTTGAACGATATTATCTCATTATTAGACTGGGGTTTATCTAATTGAGGCAGACATGTTGTTTCAATAATATGTAGCCTATTTCAAACTGAAATATAGTCTTGAGTGTAGAACACTAGTCTACTCTGCTGCCTAATCATTAGTGGCACTGTAGTCCTCGCTGCTTCTTTCAATGAATCATGCTCTCCCTGTATTGTCTGCAGCCTAACAGGGAGGAGAGCGCATTTGTATGTGTGTTTCTGAGTGCATGCATGCCTGGGTGTGTGTGTGAGAGAGAGATGGGGAGGATAAAACAAAAAGAGCATGAAAAAGAGAGCGAGAGAAGGACAGGAGAGCCTTCTCGGAGGACCTTAAAACAAACGGACTAAAGTAGGCCTGTTTTCTGATCAGGCACAGACAGGAGAACACTTAGCGCTGCTGGAGACACTCTAAACAGCCACTGAGGAATTACCCAGTTACTGTCTGTGGAGCCTGCAAGTGCTTTTGGGACTGTGCAGTGTCCCCAGCTAACAAACCCCACACTCACAGACAGACAGAGTTGCTAAATGGCATACAAACACAAACACTAGTAGTAGACACACTCTTTGACTGATACAAATGATAGGCATGGTTAAATAAAACACGGAGGTACAGATTAATACACACACACACACACACACACACACACACACACACACACACACACACACACACACACACACACACACACACACACACACACACACACACACACACACACAGACAGTAAGCCAGGTAGATAATGAATAGCTTCGTCTCAACCCACTGAGTGTCTCAGCCAGGTAACTTGAAACAAGCACCAAACAACACATTCTCACTGAGGAGAAGCAACCACCTTATTCCTTCTACTGTTTGATATTTAGTTGTGTCTGTGATCTGCATACTGTAACCAGGTTTCCCTAAGTAAAGATGAGCTCAAAGTTAGGCCCCATGATGTTGCAACACAAACACACCCAGAAAATTCACCTTAATTAGGTATTTCCCTCCCAAGTAAAGTTCATTTCAATTAGTCCCACCTGGGCCCCTCTTCCAGCTCCCTGTGATTTGTCAATGCCCCAACTTGGATTTAGTGCATATGTGGCGGTCACAGCACCATACACTGTGTTTGTGTACATGTGTTTATTTGCGTGTGTTTGTGTGTGTGTGTGTGTGTGCACGTTTCTGCATGACCTAGAGAGAAGGGACTCCTGTGCCCTTGACATTTCCTTCTTGTACTTGTGATAAATTGCGGAGGTTATTTACTTGTTCTAGAGAAGGAGAATCTTACAGTCCTGATTTTTCCCCAAACACACACAAAAGATGCACAATGTTTCTGTTCCCCAACTGCTCTGCTCTGAAACACACTGTGGAAATCCACTCTCTCTGTTTGTTTCTCACATTTCTTTTTAGATTTCAAACATTTTGTTTTCTCTAAATGTTGTGCCTTTCTAAACTGTAATTAGTTCCAAAATAAAGAAGAAGAATTCCTAGTTTGGGGAATATATTAAAAGAGACAAGAACAGACAGCGCATATGATTATTTTTGTATTCAGAATAGTCGACCATTCTGACTTTAGTCTAAATACTCTGAAGATGGTTCTCTGCGTGAAAGTGTTAGATAGCCTACAGTATGTCTTATGTTGGCCGCTGAGGGTGTTCTGAGGGTGTACTGGGGGTGTACTGAGGGTGTACTGAGGGTGTACTGAGGTGGTACTGAGGGTGTACTGGTGGTACTGAGGGTGTACTGAGGGTGTACTGAGATGGTACTGAGGGTGTACTGAGGTGGTACTGAGGGTGTACTGAGGGTGTACTCAGGTGGTACTGAGGGTGTACTGAGGTGGTACTGAGGGTGTACTGAGGTGGTACTGAGGGTGTACTGAGGGTGTACTGGGATGGTGCTGAGGGTGTACTGAGGGTGTACTGTGTCCGCCCGTCCGTTTTGTGACACCCCTCACATGGGCAGATCAATCTGCTGAAAGGAAACCCATCAGGTCACCTTTGGAATTCATCATTATTGGCCACGTAAAACGAAACGGCCCATGATGGGGTGTATGCTAAATTTAGATTACCTATATGCTAACGTATCTCTCTCCTAAAAAAGGTTTCATGGATTATGCTGAGAGGCCAAATCCATGTTCCTGTCCTTGTCAGGTCATTTCAACTGTTCTGTACTTGGCAGCTTGGGTGACTCTCTAGTCAATAGATTTAAGAAGAATGTGTCTCTCTACAGTATGAATTTATAATTGTGATCCTTTAAAAATCTACAAAACACATTGAAATGCAAGTCAACAAAACATGAATGAAATAAAATACAAAACTGAAGTTCATTCATAGAGGGAGAGAGGGTTTCAACATTGGCATGTAGAGACTAGAAGGAAGGAAGGATATCTAATAGAGAAGTTTAGAAGGTAAAAGAACAGGCATTGAGCAATCACCTGAGTTTGACTTTGTTGGTGTGTGTGTGTGTGTGTGTGTGTGTGTGTGTGTGTGTGTGTGTGTGTGTGTGTGTGTGTGTGTGTGTGTGTGTGTGTGTGTGTGTGTGTGTGTGTGTGTGTGTGTGTGTGTGTGTGTGTGTGTGTGTGCTAGAGCGTGATACAAACTGGTTTAAGAGATTTATTACGTCTTGTTTGCATATATGTATGTGCGGGTGTGTGTGTTTGCGTCGCTTGCAGAGGTTTGAGATGCTTAGCGTCTCTTGTTTGCACACAAGCCCCCTGTGATTATTGTGACCTCTAGACGATGCGCACGGTGCTGCCTCTGCTCTCAAAGCAGGTTCATTTGCATAGCTATCGCTGCAAAACCCTTGAGTCTTAAGTGTCACATTTGTGTTCCAGACGAGAGATCATAACGACAGATCATCTTCATTTGTGTTCAAGACGAGAGACCGTATCAGTGCATGCAGGCACAGGGTAAAAGAAAACAGCTCTACAAGTCAAACGTTTAGTACAGTACCATCAAACGTCTGTGAATGTGAGTCCTATGGGGGTGGATTTGCGGCAGTGAGGTGACTTTTCCACAACAGTCAGGAATTTCAGAGCAGTTATGCCCAATTCATGCCCCACCGCAATCAAAGTCCGGCACTACAATTTTTCTGCAGATGGCACACAAAAAGTGCCTTATCCGAGCATTTTCTAAGGCGACAAAATGAGCCGTTTCTTATGTGTTTGTTAATTAGTTTATTTATTTATTTTGTTGTTGTTGGTTTTTTTCTGCTGAACACAGCTGGTCAGGCCCCTCCATGCAGAAAGGACCAGTATGGCTCTGTCTGTAAATGGGAGTCCAGGGGCCTGAGACAGAACGCAGGGAGAACCACCCGCAGAAATTTAGCATGCGATAGCTCCCAGCGGGTGTCATTTGGGGACCGGAGCAGAGAGTTGCTTTTTTTCTCTTTCCTTTTTTCTCTTTTATTTCCTGAAACTGTGAGCAGGTTGGAGAGCTCAACCCTGGCAGCGGTGCTGACACAACCACTCAGGGATGGTTGTAACAGCTTTCTTAGCACAGCACCTGCTATTGAGCAGTCAGAGAAGGAGGGAGGGAGGGAGGGAGGGAGGGAGGGAGGGAGGGAGGGAGGGAGGGAGGGAAACTCAATTGTAATCTCAGTACTGTCACAGTGCTGAACGTTGGTAATTCGGCTGCTGTGTCCGGGAGCGTCCCAGACTGCCACTACCTCAAGATTGAACACGCTGTCTAACGCCACGCTATATCCACCTGTACAGATATGTTACGCCAGGCTACCTGTACAGATATGTTACGCCAGGCTACCTGTACAGATATGTTATGCCAGGCTACCTGTACAGAGATGTTACACCAGGCTACCTGTACAGACATGTTACACCAGGCTACCTGTACAGATATGTTATGCCAGGATACCTGTACAGATATGTTATGCCAGGCTACCTGTACAGATATGTTACACCAGGCTACCTTTACAGATATGTTACGCCAGGCTACCTGTACAGATATGTTATGCCAGGCTACCTGTACAGATATGTTACACCAGGCTACCTGTACAGATATGTTATGCCAGGCTACCTGTACAGATATGTTATGCCAGGCTACCTGTACAGTTATGTTACACCAGGCTACCTTTACAGATATGTTACGCCAGGCTACCTGTACAGATATGTTATGCCAGGCTACCTGTACAGATATGTTACGCCAGGCTACCTGTACAGATATGTAACACCAGGCTACCTGTACAGATATGTTATGCCAGGCTACCTGTACAGATATGTTACACCAGGCTACCTTTACAGAGATGTTACGCCAGGCTACCAGTACAGATATGTTATCCCAGGCTACCTGTACAGATATGTTATGCCAGGCTACCAGTACAGATATGTTATGCCAGGCTACCTGTACAGAGATGTTACACCAGGCTACCTATACAGATATGTAACACCAGGCTACCAGTACAGAGATGTTATATCAGGCTACCTGTAAAGAGAGAGACAAATCACTTAATTTATATAGGAGACACCAGGCTACCTGTAAAGAGAGAGACACATCTCTTAATTTATATAGGAGAAACCAGGCTACCTGTAAAGAGAGAGACAAATCACTTCATTTAAATAGGAGAAACCAGGCTACCTGTAAAGAGAGAGACAACTCTCTTCATTTATATAGGAGAAACCAGGCTACCTGTACAGATATGTTATGCCAGGCTACCTGTACAGATATGTTACACCAGGCTACCTGTACAGATATGTTACGCCAGGCTACCTGTACAGATATGTTACGCCAGGCTACCTGTACAGATATGTTACGCCAGGCTACCTGTACAGATATGTTATGCCAAGCTACCTGTACAGATATGTTATGCCAGGCTACCTGTACAGATATGTTACGCCAGGCTATCAGTACAGATATGTTATGCCAGGCTACCTGTACAGATATGTTATGCCAGGCTAACAGTACAGATATGTTATATCAGGCTACCTGTAAAAAGAGAGACAAATCACTTAATTTATACAGGAGACACCAGGCTACCTGTAAAGAGAGAGACACATCTCTTAATTTATATAGGAGAAACCAGGCTACCTGTAAAGAGAGAGACACATCTCTTCATTTAGATAGGAGACACCAGGATACCTGCGTAAAGAGAGAGACACATCTCTTCCTTTATATAGGAGACACCAGGCTACCTGCATGGAGAGAGACACATCTCTTCATTTATATAGGAGACACCAGGCTACCTGCATGGAGAGAGACACATCTCTTCATTTATATAGGAGACACCAGGCTACCTGCATGGAGAGAGACACATCTCTTCATTTATATAGGAGACACCAGGCTACCTGCATGGAGAGAGACAACTCTCCAAATGTCTTAATTTACACCAGCCAGGATAGAGCTTCTCTTTCCCATCAGTATCTGCTCACTGTGGCTTCCTTCAAATGCCTTTTGAATTATTATTTTCTGCTCTTCCAATGCATAGAATTGCCTTTTCAATCTTGCTTTAAATAAAATGTGTATCTTTCGAATTCCCTTAAGTAGCATGGTCTCTTGGAGGGAGACTTGTCTGCAAAACTATGTTTAAGGCTATTACTTAAGCGATGTTTTATAATGATTGCTTACAGTATCTGAGACCTTACTTTCAGAAAATAAAATCTGTAGAGAATGAGGAGGAAATAATAGAAAATGTATGTCTTAAAGATATTTTCCTCTCAGGATATAGTATCAGACAATAGTTTGCCATGTCTGGCGGAACGCCAACGATTTGTATATGTTGATGTATTGTAATGAAGACATAACAGAGATGGGAAATATTGAAGTAAGTAGCAATACTGTAATTCATCTCCACAGCTAGTCATCTGAGTTTCACACGCACGCACGCACGCACACACGCACGCACGCACGCACACACACACACACACACACACACACACACACACACACACACATACACATACACACATACGCACACAGCATGCAGCTGTCCATTCAGCCGACACTCAGACGTCCCACTGCAGAGCAATCAAAATGGATTGAACCAACTCCCACCCCCCAATCAGATATGCCCACGATTGGTGTTTGTGATGATCAATCCATAGTAAAATAACTGAGCATAAATCTGATACTGTTGTTCCAACATTTTTAATAGCATAGATTTGAATATTGCCGTGTGCGTTGGAGTGATTGATTGGTGAAAAAGTGCTATCAGGCTTGTATACTGTACATGTCCAGAGTCCTGGTGGCGCGCCAATAATGCCATTAACTGCATTGTTCAAACTCATTATGAGATGAGGAACACAATAATAATCACGGGACTACAAACGCACTGTTTCTCCCACTGAGCTAATCACTTCTACTGTTATTACTCTCTCTCTTTCTCCCCTTCTCTCTCTACATCCCTCTCCTTCTCTCTTCCCTCCCTCCTTCCTTCCCTCCCCCCCACTCTCTCTCCGCTTCCCTTCCTCTCCCCCTCTCCCTCTCTCGTAAATTTCAGGGTGTCTGCTGCATAAATCCCATGGTGTTGAATTAGTATTGTAATTTCTGGGTATCCCTGCATGCCTTGCCAGGGCGTACCTTCAAATTATTAATCTGAGGGGACAGGTGCCATGGAAACACTATGCTGAGCGGACGCTGGCTTGGCCAGGCGGTGGGTACTGGAATGACCCTGCCCGTGCCAAAGTCCTCAGTGCATTCAATTAGAATTACAAGCCATGGACGCGGGCCCAGCCTCAGTGAATATAAAGCAGCTATAGATCACAGATCGGCTCGCTGCTGTTCATGTTGAGAGGAAATGGTTTTAGATGAGGAGCTGATCACTGTGGCCATAGGGAAGTAGAAAGTAATTAATGTACAGTACCAGTCAAAAGTTTAGACACACCTACTCATTCAAGGGTTTTTCTTTATTTTACTATTTTCTACATTGCAGAATAATAGTGAAGACATCAAAACTATGAAATAACACATATGGAATCATGTAGTAACCAAAAAAATATTAAACAAATCAAAATATTTATGCCAAGAGTGTGCAAAGCCGTCATCAAGGCGAGGGGTGGCTCTCAAATATAATTTTTCGTTACTACATGATTCCATATGTGTTATTTCATAGTATTGATGTCTTCAATATTATTCTACAATGTAGAAATTAGTAAAAATAAAGAAAAACCCTTGAATGAGTAGGTGTCCAAACTTTTGACTGGAACTGTATATTTCAGAATATGCCTTTATAACACATTACTGACAGACACACACACACACACACACACACACACACACACACACACACACACACACACACACACACACACACACACACACACACACACACACACACACACACACACACGCCTGAATGTGGCCCACAAGATAAGCTACGCTCACAATTGCAGCAAGCTTTAAACATGAAACAGCAGTAGCCAAGCATTAACAGTGAATCCTTGTGCTTCTGCTGCCTTCGTTGACTGCACTGAGTGTTATTTGAGCTCTGTTGTTTTCTGGATGGCCATAATGTGTGATATGGAGTGGATACTTCAGTCGTTTACCTCCTCTCTGATAGCACAGCTGTTAGAATGCACATATGGCCCACTGACGAACATGACAGATGAAACACTTTGTCTGTTTGCTTTTGTTTAAGCGACGGCTCCTCTCCTAATACCAGCCTTTTAAGTGATCAAAAAGACCCAGCGATATTTGATGTTGACTGCTGAGAGAGGGAGAGAGAGGGAATGAGAGATAGAAAGAGGGAGAGAGAGGGAGAGGGGGAGAGCGACCGTGTCACCCATTGATATACAACTCCAGTCTTCTGTCACACAAGCGCAATGTCTGTTGGGAAATAATGTGACAGCTTGCGCGCCACACAGCTCTGTGACATGATAGAGGGAAGAAGGAAAGGAGGGGGAGGAAGAAGGGAGAGAGTGATGGGTGAGGGAACGAACAGACAAAAGAGAGAGAGGAATAAAGTATCAAAGGAAAAATGAAAGACAGAGAAAGAGAGAGAGAAAGAGAGAGAGAGAGAGAACGTGACAGAGAGAGAGAGAGAGAGGGAGAAGAGCAGGGAGAAAAGACTGAATCAATTCAGTTGGCCTGTCCCTTCAGTCTCCAACATGTCATCGCCTGTCAGGATGGATTTAGAATTCAGGCTTTAGAGAGAGACCTTTCATCGATGGCCTGCATGAACACATTCACTAAGGTCTCAATGACAAACATCAGCCACACGGTCAACAGACGATTCAACCCCATTGTGACCAAATCACTTGGAATTACTGTGTCACAGACCCCTGCCTAGATTGACTTGCATGTGACCTGTGTAATAGTGTTTGGTGAGGGCTTGCATGTGACCTGTGTAATAGTGTTTGGTGAGGGCTTGCATGTGACCTGTGTAATAGTGTTTGGTGAGGGCTTGCATGTGATCTGTGTAATAGTGTTTGGTGAGGGCTTGCATGTGACCTGTGTAATAGTGTTTGGTGAAGGCTTGCATGTGATCTGTGTAATAGTGTTTGGTGAGGGCTTGCATGTGACCTGTGTAATAGTGTTTGGTGAGGGCTTGCATGTGACCTGTGTAATAGTGTTTGGTGAAGGCTTGCATGTGACCTGTGTAATAGTGTTTGGTGAAGGCTTGCATGTGACCTGTGTAATAGTGTTTGGTGAAGGCTTGCATGTGACCTGTGTAATAGTGTTTGGTGAGGGCTTGCATGTGACCTGTGTAATAGTGTTTGGTGAAGGCTTGCATGTGATCTGTGTAATAGTGTTTGGTGAGGGCTTGCATGTGACCTGTGTAATAGTGTTTGGTGAGGGCTTGCATGTGACCTGTGTAATAGTGTTTGGTGAGGGCTTGCATGTGACCTGTGTAATAGTGTTTGGTGAAGGCTTGCATGTGACCTGTGTAATAGTGGTTGGTGAGGGCTTGCATGTGACCTGTGTAATAGTGTTTGGTGAGGGCTTGCATGTGACCTGTGTAATAGTGTTTGGTGAGGGCTTGCATGAGTGATTAAAATACATTCGGTTTGTCAAATGTTCTATTACGTTTGAACAGATTTTGTTCCACCATTAATCATTTTGAAAATACATCACTAGTAAGTCTAACTTTTCAACTAAATTTGAAGAGTATTGATTTGAAAGACATGTCACAATATAGAGCTATAATTGTAGTACTTGAAATCTGAATTTCACCCAGGTCTGACACTTATAGTACACACAGCATGCCTTCACATCCTCCACTAGAGATCCGGGCTGAGCTGGGACTACCAGGGGAGTGTGGCAGGAGTCCAGGCCCAGAGCGGCACACTTTTTTTGGGAAGGGGAGGGCGAGGTGTCAGGCTGCCTGCCTGTAGAGGGGGATGAGTAGAGGAGAACAGAGAGCAGGGTGCGTGAGAGTTGGAGTGCCTATGGACAGGGCCATTAGGAGAGAGGAGAGAGCCAGAGAGAGCGAGAGATATAAGGAAAGGGGGAAAGAGAAAGAATGAGAGAGAGCAGGAGAAATAGAGAGGAGAGAGAGGGATAGTGGAGAGGGAGGGAGAGCGGGTGAATATATCGAGTCATTAGGCATGTGTTTGTGGGAGACTGACTCCCATATGACATTGCAGGGTGGCAGTACACAGCTAGCTTCTGTTCCTCTTCCCAGTAAACAGACAAACAGATTGGTTCGTTTGCATTTCACTTCTCTGGGCGGCCCATCATTAGGTTTCTGGGGAACACTTTAGGCCTTTCTCCTAGCTACTCTCTCTTGGCTCTCCTGAGAGAGAATATTGCTCATACTGTATTTATTTCGTTTTCTGTGTTTCGAAGAGAGTTTCCGATTGAGAATCAGATACACTATGTTGCCTCCTGTCTCTGCCATTGACAAGCAGAGAAACAAAATGGGGAAATGATAGTAATCATGAGAGAGGCTAGACAGGACCCAGGGCGACTGTGCGTGCGTGTGTGCGCGAGTGTGCGTGCGTGCATTTGTGCATACATATGTCAATGTGTGTGAATGCACATGCATTTGTGTGTGTTTATGAGTGTCTGTGTTGAGGGCCAGCGTCATTGTTTACTCTCATAGTGAATATTCTCCATGACACCTCAGCCATTATCTCTCCACATTATGTTTTATAGTGTAGTGTTTACCTTGGGCCGAGTGTTGGAGACTACAACAATAGACCGTGTAGAACAAGAGGCAGAAAGTGCTGCTCTTGGCCGAGTATCAAACACACACACACACACACACACACACACACGTCTCACTGAGGTAAGATTGGAGAGTTCGACACGTTCCACATTATATTCCTGTTCTTCTCCGTCAGACATTGATGGTTCTGGCTGGCCCTATACTACATATCACCAGACTCTTATCTTCTCGTTGCTGGCTTGATTCCTTTATTTTATGAGGTGGGATTTTTTTAGTGTGAAAGAAAATATGAAATGGTTATAATTTATTTTTTACCTTTATTTAACTAGGCAAGTCAGTTAAGAACAAATTCTTATTTTCAATGACAGCCTAGAAACACTGCCTGTTCAGGGGCAGAACGACAGATTTGTACCTTGTCAGCTCTGGGATTTGAACTTGCAACCTTCTGGTTACTAGTCCAACGCTCTAACCACTAGGCTACCCTGCAGCCCCGGCAGATCCTTAAGCTCACATATGGAATTGTTTTAAGATAGTCATACCATGGATCACTTAGTTATATGATTTAGAATTTTAGGACCCCTTTAGGTATCAAAAAAATAAAATAAATTATTGGATAAAATGTTGAATTTGGCCTTTACTACCAAATCCTATAGAAATGCATTGAATAACACATTCATAAATAGCTAAAAAAGTCAAGAGATAAGCAAAAGCTCATGTCTTGGGGACCTTTAATGGTGCAGAAATGTTTTGGTACGATTCCCCAGATCTGTGCCTCGACACAATCCTGTCTCAGAGCTCTGCGGACAATTCCTTCGAACTCATGGCTTGGTTTTAGCTCTGACATTCACTGTCAACTGTGGGACCTTATATAGACAGATGTGTGTCTTTCCAAATCCTGTCCAGTCAATTGAATTTACCCCAGGTGGACTCCAATTAAGTTCTAGACACATCACAAGGATGATCAATGGAAACAGGATGCACCTGAGCTCAATTTCAAGTCTCATAGAAAATGGTCTGAATACTTATAAGGAATTTCTGCTTTTTTAGTTTTATAAATTTGCAAACATTTCTAAACACCTGATTTCACTTCATCATTATGAGGTACTGTGTGTAGATTGTTGAGGCTAAACATGTATTTAATCCATTTGAGAATAAGGCTGTAATGTAACAGAATGAGGAAAAAGTGAAAAAGTCTAAATACTTTCCCGAATACACTGTACTGAACAAAAATATAAAACGCAACAAGCAACAATTTTAACAATTTTACATGTAAGGAAATCAGTCAATTGAAAGCAATTCATTAGGTCCTAATCGGTGGATTTCACAGGACTGGACAGGGGCACAGCCATGGGTGATCCAGCCAATCATAATGTGTTTTTACCCACAAAAGGGTTTTATTACAGATCCTCCTCAGTTCCATCAGCTGTCCGGGTGGCTGGTCTCTGATGATCCCACAGGTGAAGAAGTCGGATGTGGAGGTCCTGGGCTGGAGTGGTTACACGTTGTCTGTGGTTGTGAGGCCGGTTGGTCATACTGCCAAATTCTCTAAAATGATGTTGGAGGCAACTTATGGTAGAGAAATTGACATTCAATTATTTGGCAACAGCTCTGGTGGACATTCCTGCAGTCAGCATGCCAATTGCATGCTCCCTCAAAACTTGAGACATCTGTGGCATGGTGTTCTGTGACAAAACTGTACATTTTAGAGTGGCCTTTTATTGTCCCCAAGGTACACCTTTGTAGTAACTATGCTGTTTAATCAGCTTCTTGATATGCCACACCTGTCAGGTGGATGAATTATGAATTTTGTGGACAAATAAGAGAAATACACTTTTTGTGCATATGGCAAATTTCAGGGATCTTTCATTTCTGCTCATGAAACATGGGACCAACACTTTACATATACAAATACACATATTTAACCCCTTTTTTGGGCACAAAGCTACCTCCATACTTCCATTCATTTTTGAAACCAGTACCGTTTACCTCCAGACAAGTCCCTTTCCACAGTGGGGTCACATTAGTTTGTAGCCCAAACGGTTCGGACGCTGCAAATAGAAGTTGGCATATCGACGGTTCCGACTTTAGACGAGTCCCGTGGGGCTTGTGGGGATCGTAGAGCATAACGGTGACCACCATCGTGTTTGTGAGAGTCTCGTCTTTGCATGGAGTATTAGTTATTAGTTAATAGGCTACAGAGGTTTTTGTGAGAAGACGGATTTTCGGGATGTGTCATGGTCTGACAAACACCGCTGTAGCTCGGCTACCTTCCACTGCAGATGCAGAAGACAGCCATGAGAGTGGATGAGAGAGCTTAAACTTGATGGGGATGGGCATCAGTGCGTCAATAGACTCTAGGAGGTTTTACACACTTCCAGATAACGTCTAGATGAAGTTGTTTTTAGTAGAATTTTGAGCTCCATGTAGAAGTACAGTTATTGAAAAGATGATTATCACTGGGCCTTGATACATTTGAGAGCTATTTAGGGATGAAATAATGATGGAGGAAGTGCTAAGAGGCAAATCTGCCAGTTGGGTGGAACACATTTTCCTCTGTTCTCCAGAAAGGAGAGAACCAAAGTATGTGTCCTAAAAGGCACCCTAGTCCCTATATAGTGCATTACAAAGGTAGTGCACTATATAGGAAATAGGGTGCCATTTTGGACGCATGAATAGTGATTCTGTCTCCACTAAGGAGAGGAAAAAACCCACCATGGGGTTTAATCAGTTCAGAACCTTATCATGACCAGACTAGCACTAACTTTAGCACCTACTATAACTCTCTCTGTTTTCTATCCCTCTGTCACCAGTACTCCCTCTTTTCAAGTGTCTATTCAGTTTGCTTGCTCTCTCGTTCATGTCATCTCTCCTCTCTTTCTTTTCATGTAATCTCTTTCTATCTCTCTCTCATGTCATTTATCTTACTCTCGCTCTCTCTCTCTATCTCTCTCTCTTTCTCTCCCTCTCAGTTTATTCTGTGTCTGTGTGGCTGGCTGTTGCAGGGTGAGTGATGGTGTCCATCAGTGTAGTGCGTGTGTTGTAAAACAGTCAGCCGATGACAGATTGACTGAGACGTCCAGCACCTCAATCACCAGGCTCACAGAGAGGGAGAGAGAAAGAGAGATAAGCAGAGAGGAAGGGAGAGAGAAAAAGAGAATGAGAGATACGCAGAGAGGGAGGGAGAGAGAAAGAGAGATAGGCGAGAGGAAGTGAGAGAGAAAGAGAATGAGAGATAGGGAGAGAGGAAGAGAATGAGAGATAGGGAGAGAGAAAGAGAGATAGGCAGAGAGGGAGGGAGAGAGAAAGACAGAATGAGAGATAGGTAGAGAGGAAGGGAGGGAGAAAGAGAGAATGAGAGATAGGCAGAGAGGAAGGGAGAGAGAAAGTGATGGAGAAAACAAAGAAAACAGGTGAACATGGTCAACATTTTAATGAATTTAATTGCCCAAATAAAACAGACCTTTAAGCTCCAACCACAATAAAACGAGTACATAAAAAAAAAAAGAATGGAAGACAAAAAGGAAAGATTGATAGGGAAAAAAATAGTTGTTCTGTGTCATTTCGACAGCTGTTGATTCAAAGAGAAAAACTTTATTGAGTCCAGATGGTCCCAGTCAGTGGCAGAATGAGAAAGCTGACTCCGTTGGCTCCAGCCATGTGTTTCTCCCCCTGATCGAAATTAAAATGGTAGTTCGTTTGTCACCGCTCACTACACAGCTTAAAATGTAGCCCTGAAACGTTACTTAGCGATAATGCACCATTCTTATTCAAAAGCCTGTTTTTGAACTTTTACAGTTGGAAGACAGAAGGAGTATTTCCTTTTAGATGAGATTTAAGACATGCAGAGTTTGCCCAACTTGAAGTAAGACTATTATTCTAATTTCGGAGGCAATATAAGTATTGTTAACCATCATTATCCCTTCAAAACCAAAAAACATGGCACCTTGACCTTTTCAATGGTAATGATATCTCTGTAGTCATTGAGTCAGTGAGTAGGTCTATCCATGCTCCCAATCAGCGGTAACATGCAGGAGTAGTGTAGACTGTAGTCAGCCTGTCTCATGGTGTGATGAATGTATTCATTGAAACCTTCTGATGACTATTGATCCTCACAGCCCCTCTTCTTAAAGACACAGTCAGAGATCAGCTCAGGACTGAAGCAGTGTGTGCTAACTAAGGCTCTGCTACCACATCACATCACACACACACGGACACACACAGACAGAGGCACACACACACCGCAAACTAGGTGATGAACACACTCACTCATCGGTTGAGGCGTGGAAAGGTTAACTGTCACAAGTCAGCGACGACACACACACATACACCCACAAACGCACACACACACAAACACACACACACACACAAATTAGAAAGGCAGTAGCTTACGGGAAATGAAAGATCAGACTGGAGGGTTGAGAATATGAACAGTCACCATCAAAATGATCACAGGAATGAGAACTTGACTCATGGTGACAAAGAGATCACACAGAACTGGCCATGATCACAGTCAAACACAAACACATACACCCACTCACTCACACGGAGGGCATGTTAAACAGAGACGTGTCTGTGACCTGTGCTTGTTTCCCTCGGTGGTACCTTGGAGATACCACGGCAACCTCCAGCACCTAGTAGCACCACGTGACCTTGACGACCGTGGCATCACGTAGCGCTATGCAGCCGAGCGTGTTAAGACATATTATGAATGTTTCATTACAACTGCCCTAACCCGGGCATCCACTCCACTCCCAAGGAGTTACACAGATCCTTTATTTTCCTCTCTCTCTCTCTCATTCTGCTGTTCTCTTTTTCTCTCTCTCGTAGAGAAGCAGTGATGGATCACTCATCCAAAACGAATGATCACGTTTCTATGTGAGCTCTCAATCTTACTTTCTCTTTTCCTCCTCTCTCCACCTCTCTCTTTTCCTCCTCTCTCCACCTCTCTCTTTTCCTCCTCTCTCCACCTCTCTCTTTTCCTCCTCTCTCCACCTCTCTCTTTTCCTCCTCTCTCCACCTCTCTCTTTTCCTCCTCTCTCCACCTCTCTCTTTTCCTCCTCTCTCCACCTCTCTCTTTTCCTCCTCTCTCCACCTCTCTCTTTTCCTCCTCTCTCCACCTCTCTCTTTTCCTCCTCTCTCCACCTCTCTCTTTTCTGAGCTTTTCTATTCACACTTTCTCTCTCTCCTTTCATGTCGTATTTGACTTTTGCTTAATTCTCAGAGGAGAGGCAAGGGAATAGTATAATAACTTGGGATGTTAAATGGTCAATTGTTTTTTCACAAATTAAATGAAGAAAAAATATGTCAGCAGGAATTTCATCAGAAAACAGCACATATCCTGATATCAGAGAATGTATTATTATCAGTTTGCATAACAGTCACTCAGAATTCAGGTGCTACTTTTTAAGAGAAAGGTTTCTTCTCCCACTCTGACCACAACATGCTTGGAGAATCCTCAGTAAAAGAGAAATCACTGGCCCAGATTTGACTAGCCTGTATGGGGAAATGAGGCGCTGTGTGGAATGGGGTAATTGTTTGCATATGGGTCATTGACTGTGAGACTGGTTTAGATTTTCAAGGGGGCCAATGAGCAATAAGCCAATATAATTGACTTATTTCACAACGATACTCATTCTGTGTACTGGCCATGCTAACAACCTATGAGCAATTTCCAAATGATATATTTCAACAGTTTTATTATGTCACGCACAATTTCATTTGAACAAAGTGCCTTTTGAGAAGTTTCCACGGTTCATGTGTTGTGGAGTTTTAGAGTTGGACGGCTACTTGACATATTTTAGTTCCCAAATTGAAATTATAAATATTTCCTCCCGGTTCAATTCAGGTGCCGGGTCACAACCATACTGTAGTATCAGGACATCAACGATAGTATTGTAAGAATGGAAATGAAGATGTCATTTCACAGATATCTTCTCCCATAAACTCCTCATTCTCTAGTCTACAGCCTGATGATGGTCCTGACGTTTGATGGAATTGAATGTTTTCTTTTTGTTAGATCTTTCACTAGGTGAAATCTTTCAGATATGAAGTGCACTTAAGGCCATCTGCTTCTCAATTTTGAGATGTTTTGGTATTTTGGTTAATCAATATTAGTATTTTCAAAAAGTAGTATGATTAGTTTATTATACTACCGTCATCAAAATGTCATGAATTGTAACCACTTTTAAATGGACATACATCCATCATTTCAAAGCTCACTACATTGAATCACAAATCATTTAAAAGCACATTTCATAGAGAATGTTACAAACTGGACTGTATGTAAATTACTTTAGAGAGATGGTGATTGGGACTAAATACAGGTAAATCGTTCGCATTCAGTGTCTAAATTCAGTGTCCTTGTCTTTAACTGCCATTTTCCAAAAGTCAGACTCTTCCCAAATGCCAACAAATCTTTCTCAGCCTCAGAAGCATCTACATTCACCAAATGTTGTATGGTTATACTTAGGCGTATTCCCCAGACATACACTGTAACATAGGTCATTGTTGATATGTTGTAAATGTTTTATTCTATATTTACATTATCTTCTGAAAAATGAATTATCCACAAACAGTCCGGTCCTGCAGTGTCTTAACAAAACCAAACCAAAATATTTATCCCCAAACAGTCTGGTCCTGCAGTGTCTTAACAAAACCAAACCAAAATATTTATCCCCAAACAGTCCGGTCCTGCAGTGTCTTAACAAAACCAAACCTAAATATTTATCCCCAAACAGTCTGGTCCTGCAGTGTCTTAACAAAACCAAACCAAAATATTTATCCCCAAACAGTCCGGTCCTGCAGTGTCTTAACAAAACCAAACCAAAATATTTATCCCCAAACAGTCCGGTCCTGCAGTGTCTTAACAAAACCAAACCAAAATATTTATCCCCAAACAGTCCGGTCCTGCAGTGTCTTAACAAAACCAAACCAAAATATTTATCCCCAAACAGTCCGGTCCTGCAGTGTCTTAACAAAACCAAACCAAAATATTTAGTCTGGCTTCATCCAGTGTCCAGAAAAAAGGTATTTGCGTGAGGTGCAAATATGCACATATTTAATTAGATGTTGACTAATTTGCATATTTTAATACAACATATCATATTTTACATACAAAAAGTAATATTTGTGTCTGGTTAAAGTTGACCCTATTAGAGTGTCGTGCCTGGCCTTAAACCCATGAATAAGAGAATATGATTCGGCCATTAGTTCATTTTATGCACTTTTGCAACTCATACTGTTCATCTGATGTAGAAACCACAGCAGTTGAAACAAAATGCATGAAATATGCACATAAGGTAGCATTCCTTGCATTCATTCTGATAGTAATCTTTTCCGAATTTAGCAGAATTCCTGCAATTAAAATGTTCAAAATTGAACTTCTTTTAGACTCACTGGATAGTAAAATATTATTATGGTTGGAGAAGTAATCTATACTAGACGTGTACACATCAATATGAGCACATTTCCATTTGTTGATTTGAGCGTGTTTCTGTGTGTGTGTGTGTGTGTGTGCGTGTGCGTGTGCGTGTGCGTGTGCGTGTGCATGCGTGCGTGCGTGCTGTGTGCGTTCTTGTGAATCTGTGTGTTTATGCATGTGTGTGTCTACATCGGTGTGTATGTTTCCGAACAGACACTGGTGAACAACTGTAGATTGTGAAACACCAAGTGGGCGTGCTACACTCTATGATCTATGGTACGGAGCTCATTGTTACTGTGTTCTAAAAATACAGGATCTGATTGGGTAATGTGTGTCTCTGCTCTCTGTGGTCTCGCTAACAGTACATTTAGACTGGCCGACAGAACCACACTTCTCCAGAGTGTTCTACTTTCAAAATATCCCTGAATTAGGGAAGATAAGTCTCATGTAGTTCCCCCTCCCTCACCAAACATATTAGCTGGAAATTTCCACACACCAAATACCGGCTGCTCTGCAAAGGCTGTGCAGAGTTTTTTTGTGGGTTTATCATTGTAGTAATATAAGATACTGTAATCAAATGCATGCAAGATTATTGCTTGAAACATTAACGTTAAGGTCATTATTGCAGTGCAGATAGATTTTATAAACTGTCAGACCTGCATAATGTGTTACAGGAGCTAATTGTATGTAGATGTCAATGCATGTGTGTGTGGTTGTGCTTTCTTCTCCAGCCACACACAGGCCCACCTCGCTCTCTTCTACCTCACATAGTGCAAACACATGAGTCACACAGGACAGCGACTCAGGGCCTGGTTCACTGCTCGCTGACTCCAGATCAGTGGAGGGACAGTCCTCTACAGTCTACCATAGCAGGGGCAGAGGGAAACCTGATTGGGCTGTGTATCTGTTTTTTTTATGTCTACAGAAAGGCTTTCAGCACTAGCTTTTATTATTTCTCCTAATAATCTCAATTTGACTTAATTGTACCTTTCCCTTCTGAGCTTGATATTTTAAAATGGAAAGTTGAGAAGTATCATAACCTTTCAGATGAACAGAGCTGTGTGTCAAACCCCTGCCATTTTGGCTTTATCTGTGTGCAGTTTCCTTGGTTGTAATGAGCTGTGATATTCAGCTGAGGCAACTCTTATCTCTGGCGGGTTGTAGGTGTTCCTACATAGGCCTCTGGGTCACTCACTCCCCAGCACCTACACCCAGCACTGTGAACACAGCCACTGAACAGAGGCAAGGGAGCGTTACGGCAAAATAAGACTCAGATAAGCAGAAGGTCATCTGGAATTTTCCACGAGTCGAATGCTCTGTTCCGTTAACCTTGTAGGGTGGAAAAGAGCACAGTGTTCTCATCGCAGCCGTACGCCGGCCGCACTTGTCGATTTCTCTTTCATTTTCTCATCTTTCAATTGTGATTTTCTGCCTCCAGACAACACATCCCAGCAGTCCTTTTCATTCATCTCTGAATCAGAGATAGGAACAATGTCACAACAGGAGAAATCATTTTATTGTACACTTTTGCAATTTAATTCATTAACAGTTTTTGTGTAGAATGCATTACGTTTCTGTATTCAAGTAAAAACAAATATGAAGAAAAAAAGGCAGTTCAACTTAAAGACGTATGTAGCTGTGCTAAAACATCAGAATTGTGTGTGTGTGTGTGTGTGTGTGTGTGTGTGTGTGTGTGTGTGTTTGTAGAGACCGAAAGAAAGAGAGAGAAAGAAGACAGAGAAACAGATGCTCTGTACTTGGTGGCTATCTGCAGTTAAACCACAGGCATTTGCATCGCAGGAAGTGTGACATCCGTGTGCATATGAGAGGGACAGTCCCAAGACAGAGACAGTCAACAACCCACTTAGATACACATTTTTTTAAACACACAAACACCTACGCACGAACGTAACAATGGTGTGGACATGATTTAACATGATACCACCTCCATGTGGTATCTGGTGTGTTTATAGTGCTACAAGGTGGTGAGAAGTAAAAATGGCTTACATGACTGTGCCTAGGGCTGTTACAGTGACCGTATTACCGCCACACCGGCGGTCACAAGTCATGAATTGCTGTCAAATTCCACGTGACCGTTTAGTCATGGTAATTAGGCTTCTCCAAACTCTGATGCTGCTAATGGTCATTAGTAGCCTACCAAACTTGCTAACTGCCTGGTACTCAGCACTATATTGTCCCTCTAATCACTCTGACATCAATGCAAATGTATTTGAAAATCTAATAAAACACTTCATGAGAGCCCATGAGTTCATGTTGCGCAACATTTCAATAGGATATGCATTTGCGGGAGAAAACAGAGTGATGGCCTCTACTAAAAATATGAGGATCAGCTTTCTATAGGCTAGACCTTCGATATTTATTTCTCAACTTTCCTAATATTAAGCACATTGCTTATTTTTTTTCTGCCAGTGGTTGTATTCATTTCAGATCTATTGCATCCCACAACTGTCCCAGACTACGTTTGGACCGTTCTTCCAATATCTTCAATATGCACCTTGGAATTGGATAAGGACGCTCGCAGTTGCGTCCCCGATGTGTCTGTCTTCACTTATAGCCTGTGAGAAAGACCCGATCACGTGACGGAGAGGCGGTTCGTATTGCGCAGCACACTCAGGGAGAAGGGCACAAGGCAGCACTCCCGGCCGCAAACGGCATGGATTTCTTTAGGGTGCAATACGGCCACAAAGAGGATGCCGCCATGAAATTCGAGGATTATCAAGTGCTTGTCAAATTGTGAATGAGAGACTATCAGAGTGTTTTCAGCCTGCGCAAAAAAAACTAAGTAGAGCTCATGCATTTCAAGCAACTTAAAAAAAAAAACATCATTAGAGACTCATAATGCAGCCTTACAATGTATTGAACATCAAAACATATAGCCCAACATTTGTAGAACAACTAAAGTTACATTAATAACTCTAAACAAAGCATATAGGAGTACTTTCTTTGTTACCGCTCAACACAGAATAGCCGCGTGTGCACTCCCTCAAATCGTTTGGAGAAAGTATATATATTTTATTCAGCTACGTTCATTGTATTCTTCATTCTATAAAATAATGCTATGGATCTCTAATCAAATCTTGTTGCTAAATGAACTAGTGTAGCCCACAGCCATTTGGCATAGCCACATCAGGGCCTAATGTAAGGACAACTCAAAGTATGCCATTATTTTCTTCTGAAATAGACTACATTTTCTTCATATCTCACTTCTTTAGACCTGTCTAAAGTAAATAATGGATTTATTCTGAAGGTGTAGACTGTATTACCGTGAAAGCGACAGTTATTTGCATGACAATCACCGGCTGACGAAATTGTGTGACCGCCACAGCCCTAACTGTGCCTCAATATTTCTGGTAAATGTGGCACACTGGACATGATGCAGACAAATTAATAACACATCCGGTCGAATAACATTTAAGTGGTTTCAATTGATTTAGTTTAAATCCTCAGACTGTGACAAAAATGTCCAGTTCATACATCCAGTGTTTTATGTTAGATATGATATCAAACCCATTTTCACTCCCTCCAATAATTATGTATCATTTCTCCAATCTGCTTATTACAGGATATCCCGGCCACTTGCCATCTTTCACAGATCAAGACTTTATGGACCTTTTTAGATGGAAAATTATCAATACAGGAAGAAACGTCAGCAGAAATGCGTTGACACATTGGCAACGCCGAGCCACTATCCATGCCAGCATCAATAATTTAGCCGCCAGCTCATAACTTATTTTTTTTTAATGCATAATTGAATCTGACCAATGTTTTCTCCAGCCGTTAAAATGTAGAGCAATTTTTAAACAATAAAAGGAGTGCTCCATTGAGTTTTTATTGGCTTCTCTTTCTCTTTTGCATAGCATATGTACAGTAGATATATAGCTCTAGACACTGTAGCAGCCATTCCTACTATAATCTGTGCATCTTAGCCTACAGAGGTGAAAGGGGCTGTATTAATTTACAACTGTTTGCTTTCTCCAGTCCCTTAACTTGCTATAGATGTAGAAAGTTTGGTGAGATAGATAGTCTGTACTCACCTTTTTATAACTGTGGTTGAAAAGGGGAAGAGGGTCTCATTGAGGTGAAGTGTGCGCGCGTGTATATGTGTGTGTTTGTGCGTGAGTGGGTAGGTGTTACTATGTGTGTGCACACCAGTATGTGTGAGAGCGCCTCTGTGTGTTCCTGTGTGTGTCCGCCTCTGTGCACCTGTGTTTGTGTCTGAAAAAGGAGGTGGAGGTGTCACAGTGTTATTTTAGGCCCATTAGTCCTGGGTTTACGTGACTAGGGCTGGAAGTGGGGCCGTGGAGGGCTGACTTAGCTGAGATAGATTTTGGGTACAGTAGGGGAGGATTGTCTGACCTCACACTGGGTTCTCTCTACTGTAGTCTGGCCTGCTGTGCTCCAGACAGACAGACAGACTGTGTGACAGTGAGCAGCCAGCGCTGCTGAGATGGTTTTATGCACAGTGAAGTGTAATGTGAGCAGAGTTATTCTCAGCTCCTCCGTTTACAGAAGAACAACAAGCGCTGAAGGACGAGTGAGAGAGAGAGCTCACCTTCAAGTGCTCCCTCCCCTCGTCCAGACGCAAGCACAAACGCACAGACTACAGCATACACACAAATACAGTATAGCTATGCACACACCTGCACACGATTACACACACACACACACACACACACACACACACACACACACACACACACACACACACACACACACACATATTATTACATTTGTTTCAACAATTGATTGAGAGAAATGTGATGTATGCATTTTATATTCTCATTATAAATAAAATGAGGTCATAGTGGATGCATTTTATGCTGCATTGTTTTATATGAAGCTGCTAGTATGAGAGAGAGAGAGAGAGAGAGAGAGAGAGAGAGAGAGAGAGAGAGAGAGAGAGAGAGAGAGAGAGAGAGAGAGAAGAGAGAGAGAGTGAGAGAGAGAGAGAGAGAGTTGAACGGCAAGAGGAATCATTGCTCTCTTGGCCCGTCAGGCAGTGGCGGCCCTGCAACAATTCTCATTTGTTTTGCAATAGAGCTTAATAAATATTGATTTACTATTTTAATTACATGCTAATCTCAAAACACATAGGTGCCAGCTTTATGGCTCTCTCAAGACATAGGGCAAATTTCCTCTTTGCAAATATTTATTAGTGACGTGGTCCAGAGAGGGCTATAAAAGTGAATAGTGATCATTAAACAGACAGTAACTGTCTACAAGTGTCAATATCAGCCATGCCAGTGGACAAGCCAACCAATCAATTGTAACATAATTGCGCTGCCCCTTCAAGAGCTATGTAAATCAAGTAAGGAGATAAAACTGCTCCAAAGTTGTTACTATGGAATAGTTATGATGATTAATAGTGAATATGCTGCATAGGTAGGTTGAAGACATTACATTAGAAATATGTTTTAAAATGATGTACTGAGGAAGTCACATAATTGAGTTTTTGTCTCTGTCAAATTCCAATAAAATGCTACATTGAATAAGAAAACAATTACTAAAATACAAATATAACAAATTTGAAGTATGAAATAAATTTGAACGCAAAGAAACAAATGTATTTGTTAGCAATTGTTTCTTTCCTCTCTCTCTCCTTTCTCTCTCTCTGCCTTTCTCATTTTCTCCCTCCTTTCCTAATCCTTCCATCAGTGAGATATATTGAAACTGAGACTGCATTAAGGTGATTAGAAAGCCGAGATATTCAGGGGAAAGCTTGTCTTTTTCAAAGGGGAAAAGCCATGAGTGAGTATGGGTAAACAACTTACTATTCATCTCCTCAGTGTTTTATTTCAACTAAACAAAATGGACATCAAATAGTATAGTATATAGTATTTATTTTTGGTATTACGCATATGTGAGTATATTTGCGTGTGTGTGTGATGTGTGTGTGAATATGTGTGTGTTTGGGAATAATCTTTGCGCTGTGCAAGGTTTGCAGGGTTTGTTCCTCAGATCAAGGTTACTGGTTTAATTGAGCCTCAACTGGACCCAAAGCTGAAAGAGCAGAGAGAGCTGCATCGATTAGCTATGAAATGGTTCCAATATGGCCGCTCGATCAGGCTTCGCAAGCAGCTCCCTCAGGACTTTGATTTCTCCGTCAAACAACAATCCTGGACCCTGGCCTTCAAAGAGAAACGCCATCTTTGTTGTTGTTTTCCCCAATGTTTGAGCGATGTCACCCGGGTCGATGTTATCCTTGTCCATAAAGACTCTCCCACACCGGAATAGCCACAGAAACAGCTCCAGCTGGCCCTCTCCACGGCAACGGCCAATGCTGGTCATTCCCCCATGGTGACGGATTTGCATTGTGCTCCTAAAGAGGCCTGTGCAACACATTGACAACATTTAATTCTGTAACGCAGCTCACATTCTACTAAGGGGCTTCAGCAGCACATCATTACATTCTCCTTATCTGAGTGTTGACCAGGACCACTCTGTCAACAGTATCTATGACAGGACCTGGTGCAGCTTAGCATAGCGTCAGAGGAGTGGTGCTAGCGAGAGGCTAACCGTCTAACCGTTTCTGCTAATTGCCTCATTAATGATTCGCCGGTTTGAGCCTGCTCTAGCACTTCGTTGTGGTGAGCAAATTGTTCTGATTGGTTTGCCTCTGTCAATTATTGATGAGGCAAGCTACCTAAAGTGCTAACACCTGGCTTTGGTGCTGCGGAGTGGCCCACCGTTCCCATCACTGGGTAACTGTATTGTTCACACTGCTAGAGAATTGTGGTGCTCCCAAACGCAGCTTACCTCTTATCCAGGGATGTATTCAGGACTGAGTTGGTTCTCTCAGAGTGGATTAGTATAGCCCTGGGGCAGTGACTGATCTCTAGTTGTATGGATACAGCACAGTGAGGTTACTGGATGGGGACTTTACTGGGTGACAAAACTAGAACAGAAAAATACTTTATTTAGGAGGCCTGGGTCAGCCCAGAATGCCACAAGTGTTCCAACTTCAATTCATTATTGATCAATTATGCTTTAAGAAACAAATGTAATACATGTAATACCTCCTCCAAAGGACCTTTCTATGGGTCCTGTTTCTTCTAGTTTTGTGAGGAATCACCTTTCTGTACTGGGAAAAAGCAGTAGTTGTTTTTTCTGAATCTGGTATGTAAGCAGTACACACTGTATCCTCACAGGGAAGGGCACGTGTGTGTGCTGCCCTGAACCACCTGCGTATGTTGGGCCTCAGCCGGAGAAAGAGAGGCTTTGTTTGTGAACCAGTGACTCACCCAGGACATACTGATATGGTAGTACACATTGAGACCTTACTCTCTCTTGTTTTCATGTAGGAAATTATGCCTGACCATTTTGGAAAATGTAAAGACATGATGATGAAAGTAAATGGGAGGCAGGCAGTGATAATTATTACCACATGAGATTAAAGCTAAATTATATACTGGGTGGTTTGATCCCTGAATGCTTATTGGCTGACAGCCGTGGCATATCAGACCATATAACACTGGTATGACAAAAATGTATTTTTACTGCTTTAATTCCGTTGGTAAACAGTTTATAAAAGCAATAAGGCACCTCGTGGGTTTGTGATATACTGTATGGTCAATATACCACAGCTAAGGGCTGTGTCCAGGCACTCCGCGTTGCGTCGAGTGTAAGAACAGGCCATATACCACACCCCCTCGGGCTTTATTGCTTAAATATCACACATGGTATACAGGACCCACATCATTATAGGTTATTATAATGAGAGCAGGGATTTTATGATCCTAGGATTTTAGAGTTGTTTCGAATAGCTGTGTGTGTGTGTGTGTGTGTGTGTGTGTGTGTGTGTGTGTGTGTGTGTGTGTGTGTGTGTGTGTGTGTGTGTGTGTGTGTGTGTGTGTGTGTGTATGTGTGTGTGTGTGTGTGTGTGTGATAATTATCCTCAGTGTACTGTTCTCCTGTCCTTACATTAGGGTCAGTACATGGAGCTCCAGCGCCAGGTAGCTGTTGTTCTCTGTCTAATGGCCCACCCACACACCCACACACAGCCCGTATGAATCATCCCTCTACTCTACCTGGGGGGTAGGAAACCTTTCAAGCGTTTTTCAGCAAAATATCAACCCAAAACACTCTCTCACAGTGGCATGACTGCCTGGCTTTAGAGAGTAAACACAGGCTAGATAAAGGAACTGATGTGTCAGTTATTGATGTGTAGTGCTCCTTCACTGTGGGCCTGTGTGTAATCCCTTTGTTGTTGGTCATGTTGTTATACACTGAGAGTAGAAATCATTTAGAACACCTGCTCTTTCCATGACTCAGACTGACCAGATGAATCCAGGTGAAGCTATGATCCCTTATTAATGTAACTTGTTAAATCCACTTCAAGCAGTGTAGATGAAGGTGAGGAGACAGATTAAAGAATGATTTTTAAGCCTTGAGACAATTGAGACATGGATTGTGTGCCATTCTGAGGGTTAAATGGGCATGATTTAAGTGTATTTAAAGGTGGTATGGTATTGGGTGCCAGGCACATCGGTTTCTGTCAAGAACTACAACGCTGCTAGAATTTTCACCCTCAACAGTTTCCCGAGTAAATCAAGAATGGTTCACAACTGTGGGAAGCATTGCAGTCAACATGGGCCAGGATTCCTGTGGAAAGCTATCGACACCTTGTAGAGTCTATGCCTCGACGAATTGATAGGTTTTCTAAATGTTTGGTATACTCTAGTGTTTTTTTTTGTATTGTAATAATGGCTCACGGACATCAGAACAGACCAAATAGATACTGTAGGATGCATTCTAGAGATGAACATATCATAAAACTATAAACTTCACGAGTATTATTCTAAAGACTCAAACCCAGAGAGTGATCTTTGACTGAGGGGTTGTGTTTAATCCAGAGGTTAGACTCATTCATGCTGCTAGTGAGCGGCCTCTGTAGCCATCTCTGTCTCTCTGGCCTTAATTGAAGCTGATGAAGGAGTCACCCCCCATGCAGCCGCCGCTGTCGCTCAGAATCTCAGCGTCGATGCAGTCAGACCGTACACACTCACAGGGTGGTCACCGGCCCTTTGCTTTTACACAGGCACCAGGGAGGGCACCACCGTCCCAAATAACAGTGAGTCAGCCTGTGTCATGGCTGTGACACGGTGGGCCCAGTGTTTGTGCTCCCAAACGCAGCTTACCTCTTAGCCAGGGATGTATTCAGGACTGAGTTGGTTCTCTCACAGGGTGGTCACCGGCCCTTTGCTTTTACACAGGCACCAGGGAGGGCACCACCGTCCCAAATAACAGTGAGTCAGCCTGTGTCATGGCTGTGACACGGTGGGCCCAGTGTTTGTGGAGGTTATGGTGGGGTCCCTTCGTTGCGGGCCTCTCGCTCTTTCACTAACAGTCATGGTGTGTGTCTGTGTGTGTGTGTGGGGGGGGGCACAAAAGAGACACACAGATGGGTGGTCTGACTCATACACATTTACTGATCTCTACTGTTTCTCTCTCTCTCTTTCCTTCTCCCTCTCTCTCTCACTCTTGCTTTCCTTCTCCATCTCTCTCTCTCTCGCTCTCTCTATTGTTCTCTCTCTATTGTTCTCTCTCCATGTCTGCAGATAACCTGGCGACTGAACGCTGATGACTTAAGAGTGACTGACCAATGGCATGAGGAACCCCACAAAGCACAACAACATTTAAAGATGACTTCACTGGAGAAGAAGAAAAGAGGCCTAAAAACCTTGTAGAGAAATGCTTCAGAGCCTCTTCCTACTCCCACTTCCATCTCCACTATTTTATCTCCAGCTTTTTTGTAAGAAAACAAAAACAAACAAAACACTGACTCAAATGATGAATCAAGATGATTGACAACATCAGAAGAATATTATGGGAGAAACCATTTCCTTTGTAGGGGCAGGGGACAAAACTTTGATGCATGTTACTGTAAGTAGTTCATCTAAAACCTTTTTCCCCCAAGTGGGATCCTCCACTAAGAAGACTCGTCCAAGTCCAGCATTCCTGATTTAGGATAAAATACCCAAGAAACCCACCTCCTCCCTCTGAAATCCCTTACTCTATCTTCCCTATCAGAGGTCATTGTAACTACCATTGACAATATGTTCCTCGTTTTAGAGAACTTACTTCCTGTATCATTTTGGAGTTAGTTGGACTGTAAGACTACTATAGTGTATACTATTTGCATAATGAACCAGTCTTCCTCTCCAATGGACATGAGTGATGTACTATAGCATGGATCTGACTTTACTGTATTCCTCAGTATGCTTGTAGATCACAAAACTCATAATTGTGGATAGTACAACGATTACACCTTTTAAATCCTAGATTCCTATCTTTACCAGGCAGTATTAACTTACTGTATACCAAGTAGGGCATTTTGTTGACCTGTATATTTGACTAAATGCATAGAAATGCAAGTAATAGCTCATTGTATTATTTGAATACCTGCAGACATATTAGGGAAACATTTCTGTCTATAAAGACAATGGGACTGTGACTAAGTCATATAGTGTCGAGTATATTATGAAGGTATAACCAAGAATAAAGTATTAGAGAGTAAACATACTATAGTATCCTCAGCAGGGGCCCCGATGCATCTATGTCATGTGTCTACCTGAGATCCGTGAGCGGCCAATCTTGTATTTGGTTTGTTTCTTTGTTGTTTCCTCATCCCTTTTGAATGGCTTGTATCAATGGCCCCTCTGGGCTCTGTACTGTGGTCTCTCTCATGGACCTCTCATAGGGCAACACATGTCCTCAGGTGTCTCTATCTCTCTCTCCCACATCACCTGGCATGGTTTACCCATGTGCTCCTCTGTACGACCAACAAGGAGAACGGAACATCACAGTATGATTTCAAGGTTGCAGAAACCATATTGACTTTTGACCTATCTCAAACTGTCTACTGAAGACATAACAACAACCAGACAAACTACAGCTGGTGGTGCAAGAGAGGATACTGTGCATGGAACGCAACGCACGCAAGATAACCTGAAAGCATCTTCATCCTCTTGCATCCTCTACCTGTCTATGTGCTTCCAGGACAAACCTGATACCTAAACAGCCCCTCGCCTGCTCCCACAATCCTCTCTTCTCCTCCTCTCGCCCATCCCAGAGACTCGTGAGGAGAGCGCCAGTCGATCTGTTTATAAACGTTACGGATGGACGCTCATCGTGACGGTTAAAAACAAACAAACACATACACACGCACATACACCCACCCACACACACATAAACACTCTCAAATGGAGACAAGTGGAATACAGTGGAGTATGTATGTATATTCTGTATGTATTGAACCCTCAGCTGTAAGTAGTACATGTTGACATGTAGATGAAAATATGCATTGTGATCATAATACCTACCATAGACAGGCTGGTGGCCGTTGATTCAGACAGAGGAAGAGACACTCTCTCTAATCCAATGGAAGCACTCTATCCTATGTTTTCAGGGTACATACTCTAAGTTTCCTTAATGACAGAAAATATAATGTGATGGAAGTACTGTTCCTTTTAAAAAGGACCTCCTAAACTGAATGGGTTTTAAGCACTTTGAAGGGATGCATAACCCCCCTTTGATGTCAGAAAGAACCTGGCCAGAGTGAGAGAGCAGGGGGTGTGGAGGGTGTAGGGGGCGAGGGGAGGGAGGGAGGGCAAACTGGGACGCTCCAATTAAGTGGCAGAGCACAAAGTGGCGTGGGGCGCCCTGCCAGGAACTGTCTATTCATCCCATGTCAAAGGGATTTACACATCTCAATGAGTCAACAGCACTGCCAGGGCCTAGCAGCATGGGGAACAAGGGACGAGAGGAATACAGGAGAAGAGGAGTGCAGAGGAAGTGAGAGATAAAGGCAGAGATGTAGATCGACAGAGAGGAGAGAGAAGGGCAGAAATGTAGATTGACAGAGAGGAGAGAGAACAGCAGAGATGTAGAGTGACAGAGAGGAGAGAGAAAATGAGACAACAAGCAAACAATGTGACAATGTTGAAGTTAAAAAACATTTAGAAATGTAGGGCAGCATTTCAGACAAAACCAACATTCTCTCAGCTAGACCTGGCCAGAGAAAATCTGCTCTTCTCTCAGGTCACCTCCACAACTCCTCTCCTACCCTTCAGCCAAAGAGTTCACTGACCCCTCCACCCCAGCTAGTGCCACTTCCCCACAGCCCTGTGACCTCACATCCTATCTGGGGTTGACTCTGTGTTAATGAACAATAGCTCTAAGCTCAACCAGATGTTCAGGCTAGCCGTTAAATACCTGTTGCTCTTCCACCCCAGTGATTCCTTTATCCTTCCCCAGTGCAGCTGCACTCTCCCTGGGCTGGGCTCCAAGTGCTTCAGCCCCTCTATGGAGTGGACCTCCACACAACCTGACTCTGTTCTGCTCTGCTGTCATCATCTAACAATAGCAGTGCTCACTGACTGATGAATCATGGCTTTAAAATAGGGATTGATGAGGATTCATGAGGATTCATGGGCTTCGGTGATGACAGGTCTGATGACAGGGGTGTTGATGGTATGGCAGAGACATCATAATGAAGCAACTATTTGTGTTTACATTGGCTTATATTGTATGTTTCATAAAATTATACACAGACCAATCAATGCAAGTGAATCATGTACAGTGGCTCTCCAGTGTAAAGCATTACCAAACCCAAAGCAATATTTAACAGTGAATTAATCAATGGGAAGACATCAGGGATGGAGAGGGATGGACATAGACTGTGACCAGGGACAGTTAAGGAAGGGTTGGTCCCATTAGGAAAGTATAGTAGAGATAGAAACCAGTTCAATGTGTGTGTGTGTGTGTGTGTGTGTGTGTGTGTGTGTGTGTGTGTGTGTGTATGTGTGTGTGTGTGTGTGTGTGTGTGTGTGTGTGTGTGTGTGTGTGTGTGTGTGTGTGTGTGTGTGTGTGTGTGTGTGTGTGTGTGTGTGTGTGTGTGTGTGTGTGTGTGTGTGTGTGTGTGTGTGTGCCTGCTTGGTGGGGAAGCAGTAGTAGTAAAAGGCGTTTGATGTGTGTATTAGCTCCCGTCCTTGCGGTCAGCGCGCAACACAAACACAACATCAAAAGGAGGATGGGAGCGGCGCTGCTACCTGGCTCTGTGGAGATAAGTTAATGCAGATCTATTAGGCAGAAGCATATTAAAGGATGAAGATGTCAGTCACACACACGGCAGGAGACATCACGTTGAGCTACTGTTGATGTCCTCCCGAGTTTGAAGCTTTCTGTTTTCGCCCATATGAAGCAAAACCATTTTTCTGAGGAGTTAAAGAGGGTATACGTGACAGAGACAGTTGTGATCCCCCCTCGCCTGTTTGAAGAACACGGTTAGTGTGTTTGTCAATGAGATAAACTTGCAGACTGCACACCTGCCATTTCATCAGAGTATGACCCTGACCATGACATTTCCCAGAAGCCTCAGTGTTATTCACAGGTTTCTGTAGCTGCTCACACAGACACACACGCATACACACATGCCCTTATACACAAACACTTACACCCCCCCCCCACACACACACACACACACACACACACACACACACACACACACACACACACACACACACGCAGACACTCGTACACACACTCAGACTAATCTAAACAACCGGACTGTATGCAAACAGATCTGCAAAATAATGGATTGTTCAGTGTTCAAACAATAAGCCGTTAGCATATTCACAGGTCAAAGTTATATTATCCAGAGTGCCACGCTGGGGGTATATTAACATGAGGGATATTTGGGAGAATGGAGGGAGGGGGGATAGAGTGCTGTCCTAATTCAGATTTACCCCCTATTGGGCACCCCTTACCTCTTTCTTTATTTCTTTCTCTCTTCCACTCCAATACATACACAGACCCTCCATTTAATCAGGCTCACCCCTCCCCTCTTACTTTATTTTCTCTCTCTTCTCACTGCTCATTCCTACTTTCATGTCTTCTGTTTCAATCCCCTTCCTCCTCTCTTTCCTCTCCCTCCTCCTTCTATCTATCACCTTTCCCATTTTCTTTCCTCTTTTCGCTTCACCTCTTATTTTCTCCTCTTTTTCTGCTCTTTCCTCTTTTCTCCCTTTCTCCCCTATTCCAGACGGAGGCAAGAGTATTGCGGTGAAGCACTCCATCAATCTCCCTGGTGAAAGAGAGAGAGAGATAGAGAGAGAGAGAGAGAGAGAGAGAGAGGTGAAACGGACCCAGAATCTTGTTTTTGGATTAAGCAAATAGAGGAGTGGGTAATATAGGGCCATCAGGCTGCTTGGTGGGTAATTTGTCAGCCCTTCGCACGTCCACACAAACAAGAGACAAAAGGAGAGGGAAAGTCAATTGCCACTGTCAGTGGCGAGGGGGAGAACGAGAAAGATAGTGGGAGGGAGCCATATCCACTTTCATTAGAAGCCTATGTATCCTGTAGCATGTGTTCTGCAGTGACTACCATGGCCTATGCATGTGTCAAGTCACATCCACAAACAAACCACTAGTCCCAGTGTTGTGTCTGTTAGGATAAATACTCTGTACATTATTTCCTTTGGCCTCGTGGCTTAACAACTTAGCTGGCCTGTATTTGTTTTATCACCTAGCTCTTTCTCTTGCCTGGTTAATAAGTACATGCCTCTCTGGCTATACAGTTCATTAGTGTGATGGCTAGCTGGCTAATGTGTGTGTAGGGTAGGCTCCTGTCCCATTGGAGCACGTGTACATTGGGGAGGTGTGGCAGAGCAAACAGTGGGGAAGGACAGAGAAGAGGAAAACAGCTTATAAGATAGATAATTTGACTGGTCATTTAGCTAATGGCAGTGATGTAATAGTGAAGCCGGTGCCTCCTGTGATTCTGTGGACTCTAGGGGCGTAGTGGTGTGTAGTGGTGTGTTAGAGCAGACGGTCACATAGAGGGACTGTAGAGAGACCTTCCAGTGTTGTGACTGGACATAACATACACACATGCTCACGTTCCAACGCATGTCTGTATCTGTGTGTCATTTTTGGGTTGGCTCTGTGATGATTAGGCTTGACCTGAGACCTGAGACTGACCTTTGGCCTGAGGCCGGACAAGGTATTGGCAGTGAGGTCACAGGATTACTGTAGAGACCCTCCCCTCTTTTAAGCCAGACCCCCGTCTGCCTCTGTTGCTGTCCCAGGTCAAATCAATCTCATAATGCTGTACCACAGTGGCAGGGACGATGAGACTACCATGCTGCTGTAATGACATCAGAACAGAGTGGTGGAGCCTGGCTTAGGCTACTGCGATAATGAACAGAGGGTTTAATATGGTGATAAAGCTGCCATACCCCAGCCTGACCAACTGATTGGATTGGGCTCAAGGGGGCCCACTAGCCTCACATCAACCCCCTTGACCCCTCACCGAGCTGGGATCGGTGAGAAGATTTGGGGGTCTGGATAGATTCGGATTAGCCAAATGGTCCTGACGTGATGTAATTGCCAAGGGACTGACCCCTGTGTAACACCATAACCATAACAATGCTGAATCTTCAGCATCTTCCCTAGTTAAAGTTCAATAAAAATAAATAACAATCTGATTGGCTTATAAGGAGGATTTTGTTCCTGATTTCCCAGTAAGGTTCAGCTAGGGTGACACGGATATGTCATGTGAGGCATCATATTTAGCTATTAGCTAAATCTGGTCTGACACATGTTTTCTCAGTGCTTTGAGACTTATGTTTTTGTTGTGTATTGTCCCTGCCAAATAAACTTCATAAATAAGTAAATAAAACATTTAAAAAGGTGGTCGGTAAATGCATAAAATTCCAAACCTGGCTGAGGTTGTTATAGGGGAGGGAACTTCTAGAAAACCTGAGTTCCCGCTCGAGAAATAAATAAATTGTGGAATAATAAATCGCCCAGAGACAATGGACAGGTGGCATTTCAGGCTGCGCTGTTTAGTCGTGCAGTCTGCTTTCTGACAGCTTGATTTAGGCACCTGCAGCTGAGCCAGAATAATTGAGAGAGAAACAGAGAGAGAGAGACAGAGAAAGAGACAGAGACAAACAGAGAGACCGAGAGAAACAGAGAAACAGAGAGAGACAGAGAAACATAGAGACAGAGAGAGACAAAGAGAAACAGAGAAACAGAGAGACAGAGGGAGAAGGAAAAAGAAAACCAAGACACACAAATCTTTATTCCATCTTCAATTCTCAGGCCTGAACTGCACTGATTGCAGAGGATACCATTCTACCACTCAAATGGCTGCACCCAGATCAGTTCAATGAGGTGGAATAAGGAGCTCTGCCGATTCTACGTCGTGATGCCCATCTGACTCAGGGTCAGGTACATAGAGTGGTCACAGAAGGGATTGAGACACCCCTCCACCGTGCCTGGCCCTTTCTGAGTCATATAGGGCTTATTGGGGGCAAGTGGATTAGGGTGCAGAGGGGGGGAGTTTTGGAGGAACTTTGGTGGGGAGAAGGGGGGTTGGCATATTTTTTATTTTACCTTTATTTAACTAGGCAAGTCAGTTAAGAACAAATTCTTATTTTCAATGACGGCCTAGGAACAGTGGGTTAACTGCCTTATTCAGGGGCAGAACGACAGATTTGTACCTTGACAGCTCGGGGGTCTGAACTTGCAACCTTCCAGTTACTAGTCCAACGCTCTAACCTCTAAGCTACCCTGCCGCATAGGGTGTTCCCCGCTGAGAGATGGTGTAATCCCTCTGTATTAAAGCAGTGAAACCTTGTCAGGGTCCAGAAAATTCTCCCCAAAACCATCCCCTTCACCCCTACCCCTTTTTATGCCCCCAGCATACAGAGAGTTAGAGCAACAAGGTGGGACAACCATACGCTTTCACTAGGTTTCCTAAAACAGAGTGCCCCCCAACTCAATCAACATGTATCATTAAATTCCCACAAATAAATAATTGTGATAAAATCTTTATTACCAATTGGCTACATACAATGAAGTTCAATACACCAATATTCACACTAAAACATTTTTATTTTAGATTGGCCTCTATTTAGTGTTAGGGGTAATATTTTGCTGTGGTTATGTCCCTCCTAATCTCGAGGTCAAGCAGTGATTATTTTTTACCCAATCTGTTTTAAAAGTATTGCCGTTAGAGGACAATTAAACATTTACAGCTCCTGGTCTAAAGCTGGTTTAAAGCCTGTTTCAATAAGCCCCACCTCCTCTCGCTCGCCCAGGTTAATTTGCTCTTCCCCCTCATTTCAATTTCACTGTAGTAAACGTCTTCCTTATTCCCCATGAGGGCTTCCATGGTGAGGTTTTGATTGTCCAAGGGGGTGGGCTGTGGTGTTGGCTGTGGTGGAATCGTCAAAGGGGTCGTCAAAGCCTCGGCAATGCTTGCCGGAGTCTTATTGCCGTGGCAATCAGCCCCCTGCTACTTGGCCTGGGTGACCCCAGTCAGAGATAATCTTTATGGGATAGCCCATTAACATGCTGGGCAGGCCACCTCCCTCGTTTATCAAAGCCGCTGCTGTGAAATCAACTGTTTATGGACCCCTAGTGAGAGGATAGCGCTGCTGATTGCCTATATTAGGGCCTGGCTTGTAAATGAGGTGCCCATAGACAAGGAACCTTCAGTAGACTAGAGATACATATAATTATATGCTGGTGTTATTCTCACTAACTGAGCAATATATTTAATGACTACTGCAATAGCCGCAAGAGGGTTGGCATTGCAACCACCAAACCTGAAAACTCTGGGGGAGGGTGTATGTGTTCATCCACGTCTTCCATGTCCAGCATGAACCCACAGAATACAACAATCAAACAACACCTACATGACGTTACACGTAGGGATGTTCAAATACATATGTGTCTATGTATGGCTATATAAATGTCGACTCCCATGATGCTGTATCTAAACAACTCAATAGTCTTCCTTTCTTTCTACCCTGTCAAAGCTTCCTATGGTCCTGTGGATGTCATGTTGTTCTGTGGCTGTTTTGTGGAGATGGACATGTTAGCCACGTTAGCCGTGGAGTAGCGTAGCCTCATGTCAGGAAGGTGAGGCTGCTGTGGCATGGTCCGCTTAAAGCCTGATCACTGGTGAAGGCCTTGTCAATATGTCTTCCATGATGGATGGTGATGGCCCACCGCGTCTTTGTACACAACAGGGGGCCCAAGTGTTTGTCGCCTGAGAGATAGAGGGAGGGAGGGAGACAGGGAGGGAAGGAGGGTGCGGGCGAGACTCAGCTTAATGTCCTTCACCAGTGCTGTGCATGTTCTCCCAACTCTGTGCTATTTGCTTTTCCCTTCACGGCACGGTTAACACCGTAAATTAACCTTTCCAATCACTCTGTGCTCAGAGTTTGGTGCACAACACAGACAGAGACAGAGAGGGAGCGAGAGAGAGACAGAGAGCGAGAAAGACACAGTGTTACGCAATGCACTGACTTAGAACATTCTCTTTTATGTGCATGTCCTGTGTACTCTGCAATATGTCCGTATCAAGCTGCTTCACCATTCTGGAGATGTAAATGAAACACATGAAAGACGATGTGCTGTAGAACCCCCCCTCCTTGTAGCCCATGTCTGTAAATAGAATGTAAATACCAAACAGCTATGCATGCTGATATACTAGCAAGTCGTTCAGGTACTTTTGTAATCCAAGATTCTCATTTGGCATGTACTGAAGAAGAAGAAGAAATCCAACAAGAAAATGAAATAAAAATAAACTATAAAAATGGATACAGTTTGTTAAACAACTTCAATAACTGGGGGATATATGTCTTTGCTGTTAATGTTTTCTTACTGATACTTTAAATGCGATAGCCTGCCATTATTAACAGTGCTCTGCTCATGTTACTTGTTACCTGTTATTATGTTCGTAAAGATAGGGTTGAGGTAATGTAGGCCATGAACCTCCCGCAGGTTAGTGGATTGTCTAGGTCGGGGTATGATCGGAGAGCGAGGGGAGAGGTGGAGACAAGCTCTGACTCATACTTATCATAGATTATTTCAATGCCATTGCACGTTCGTATACATACTTTAAAATGAATTATTACATATCCTTAGTCGCTAATTCAGCCAATTAAATGCCATGGCCAAACGGTTTCGCTTGAAAGCTGTTAGTTGAGACGGCAGGATCTGAGAGCCAGATTGAGCTGCTTGTTTGATTTATTTAACCAAAAAGAAGATTCACCAGCTTCAAAGAGTGGGCCGCTTTTTAAAAGGTACACATATGTTTCTAACACGACAACACAACATAATACTACAACAAAGCTCAGAAGAAGCTTGGTAGAGAACAACTTTGTAATGTTGATTCACTTCACTTAGAAATTGAGGGTGTAATTAATTAGTTACAAATTACTTGCAAGGAGAATGAGTCATTTAAAACTTGGACTGGACGAGTCCTGTTTTTCCAGTATGGTCTTTGCAATGCGTGGGTATATTGAGAAACAAGCAATGATTATTAAAAATTCAAATTTGCCTCGGCCCTAGCGACTGAAACGTTCTGAGAGGATGAGAAAGGAGGAAGGTTGGTTGGATGAGAATGTTTTTGTTTTCTAAGAGTGTTTATTTTCCACCATGTTAGAATCTGAATCCCATGGCGCTCATGGTAGATGGAAGTGTCTAATTTTTAACCTGTGCTAAAGATATTTTAAATTTAATAAATAATCGTTGTAACAAGACAACTGCTGTCTGTGTCATAGTGTGTGTCATATCTTTGTACAGGTCTAGTTAATGATGGTCTATACTTATGCCAGACTGTGTGTGTGTAGTGTGACTTTAATAATATTATTCCTCAGTGTACTGTGCTCCTGTCCTTACAGTAGGGTCAGTAGGTGGAGTGTGTGTGTGTGTGTGTGTGTGTGTGTGTGTGTGTGTGTGTGTGTGTGTGTGTGTGTGTGTGTGTGTGTGTGTGTGTGTGTGTGTGTGTGTGTGTGTGTGTGTGTACGTGTCTTTCAGAGTGTGTTTATATCTGCGTCAGCGTGTCTGCATTTGTACTGTATGTACCCCTGAGTGCGTACGTGAATGTGTGCATGTGTATGTGTGAGTAGGTGCCATGGTGACGGCCCATCAGAACTAGATAAACATGGACGTCAGGCTCTTTCAGGCCATCCTCCATTCAAGCGAGCCACTCAACCAGGCAGGATGGGATTTGATACAGAAATAGCCAAATGTGGCCCTCAACCCTCCACTCTGGGCTAATGCTCCTTCCCCAGGGACCTGATAGTACCCTCAACCCTCCACTCTGGACTAATGCTCCTTCCCCAGGGACCTGATAGTACCCTCAACCCTCTACTCTGGACTAATGCTCCTTCACCAGGGGCCTGAGAGGACCCTCAAACCTCCACTCGGGACAAATGCTCCTTCACTAGGGACCTGAAAGGACCCTCAACCCTCCACTCTGGGCTAATGCTCTGTCACCAGGAACCTGAGAGGACCTTCAACACATTCTGGACTAATGTTCGGTCCCCGGACAATAAAGTGTACAAGCTCAGGGCGAGGATCTCCTTCCAGAAAGACATCGGGGACTGTAACATACTCTGTTTCACGGAATCATGGCTTTCTCTGTATATACTGTCCCCATCCATACAGCCAGCTGGGTTCTCAATACATCAAACGGACAAGAAGAAAGAACTCTCCGGGAAAATGAAAGGTGCTGTATGTTTCATGATTAACTACTCATGGTGTGACTCAAGTCATTTTTCTACCCCGATCTGGAATACCTCACTATCAAATGCCAACTGCGTTACCACCCAAGAGAATTGTCTTCTGTCATCGTCGCGGCCGTGTATATTCCCCCTTAAGCAGACACTGCAACAGCGAGCTACACTGGACTTTGTTCAAACTGGAATTCGCATATCCCGAGGCCGCATTTATTGTAGCTGGGGACTTAAATAAAGCAAATCTGAGGAAAACTCTACTGAAGTTTTATCAACAAATCACTTACACTATTCGTTCTTCAAAAATGTGGGATCATTGCTGCTCCTCTCTTCCTATTGGAAGACACTTAAACAGGAAGTACCCTTGGTCTAGACTGTTCAACGTTGGTCTGACCAATTGGAATCTATGCTTCAAGATTGTCTTGATCACATTAAGGGTAGACTCAAAGAATAACATTGATGTATACACTGACTCAGTGACTCACTAAGTTTATCAGGAAGTGCATAGGGGATGTTGTTCCCACTTAGAACCTATCCAAACCCCCAAAAAACATGGATAGATGGCAGCATTTGCGTAAAACTGAAAGTGCGAACCATTGCCATGATAAGGCAACTGGGAACATGGACGAGTACAAACAGTCCAGCTATGCCCTCTTGTAAGGCAATCGAACAGGCAAAACATCAAAACAGAGACAAAGTGGTCGCAATTCAACAACTTAGACACAAGGCGTATGTGGCAGGGACTCCAGACAATCACTGATTATAAAGGGAAAACCAGCCACGTCGCGGACACCGTTGCCTTGCTCCCGGACAAGCTAAACACCTTCTTCGCCCACAGTGTCATCACCGCGGGCAACCACCGCTCACGTAGACTCTGACCTCTCATTCTCCGTGACCGACGTGAGTAAGACGTTTAAGCGTGTTAACCCTCGCAAGGCTGTCGGCCCAGATGGTATCTCTAGCCATGGCCTCAGAGCATGAGCTGACCAGCTTGCTGTAGTGTTTATAGACATATTCAATCTCTCCCTATCCCAGTCTGTTGTCCCCAATTGCTTCAAGATGTCTACCATTGTTCCTGTACCCAAGAAAGCGAAGGTAACGGATCTAAATGACTATTGCCCCAAAGCACCCACTTCTGTCATCATGAAATGCTTTGAGAGGCTAGTTTCGGATCACATCATCTCCACTTTACCCGACACCCTAGACCCACTACAATGTGCATACCACCAAGAAAGATCCATGGATGATGCAATCACCATCTCACTGCACACTGCCCTATCCGATCTGAAAAAGAGGAATACCTATGTAAGAATGCTGTTCATCGACTACAGCTCAGCCTTCAACAACATAGTGCCCTCTAAGCTCGGGGCCCTGGGTCTGAACCCCTATGCAACTGGATCCTGGACTTCCTGACAGGCCGACCCCAGTTGGTGAAGGTAGGCAAACAACACCTCCGCTACACTGATCCTCAACACGGGGGCCCCACAAGGGTGTGTTCTCAGCCCCCTTCTGTTCTCCTTGTTCACCCATGACTGTGTGGACATGCACGTCTCCAACTCATTCATCAAGTTTGCAGACAGTACTACAGTGGTAGATCACCAACACAATGAGACAGCCTACAGGGAGGAGGTGAGGGCCCTTGCGGAGTGGTGCCAGGAAAATAACCTCTCCCTCAAGGTGAACAAAACTAAGGAGCTGATTGTGGACTTCAGGAAATGGAGCACGCCCCCATCAACATCAACTGGATCGCATTGGAGAGGTTGAAAATATTCAAGTTCCCCAGCATGCACATCACAGAAAAACGGAAATGGCCCATCCACGCAGACAGTGTGGTGAAGCAGGTGCAACAGCACCTCTTCAACCTCAGGAGGCTGAAGAAATGTGGGTTGGCCCCTAAGACCCTCACAAACTTATCACTCACTGCCTGGTACCTCAATTGCACCGTCCGCAATAGCAAGGCTCTCCAGAGGGTGGTGCGGTCACTGCCCTGCATCGACAGCCTGCCCTGCATTGACAGCACTCAGTACCACAGAAAGGCCAAGAAGATCATCAAGGACCTCAGCCACCCGAGCCACAGCCTGTTCACCCCGGTACCATCGAAGGTGGAGACAGTACAGGTGAGCTAAACAAACAAAGGAAAAAACAGCCTGCATCTCCAGGCCACCAGTATCCTGCCCTGAACTTTAGTCACCATTACTAGCCTGCTACCACCCGGTACTCAACCCTGCATTTAGAGACTGCTGCCCTATGTACATTGTCCCTGAACACTGGTCACTTTAACAATGTTTGCATACTGTTTTACCCACTTCATATGTATATATTGTATTCAATGCCTCCTATTTAACATCTGCTGTACACACCCTTTCAATCAATATACAGTCCATAATGTCTATACATCCCATCGTTTACGTTTATATTACGGACACAAGCGTTGCTCGTTCTAATATTTCTATATTTCTTTAATCGTTTCTTTTAATTTGGGGGATTTGTGTGTATTGTTTTGTATTGTTATCACTGCACTGTTGGAGCTAGGAGGATTTTGCTCCTATAACATCTGCTAAATATGTGTAAGTTACCAATATAATTTGATTTGACTGAATGCTCCTTCTCCAGGGACCTGAGAGGCCAGGGGCGCTGGGGACCTCATAACCAAATCAATAGGTTCTCTCGCTCTCTAACTATCTCTATCTCTCTCTCAAATTGTGTTTGATTGTATCAATAGTCAGGCACTATTGATACTGGGTCACATTTCAGTGAAGCTCTCATCCTTAGTGTACAGTATGTGGCCCCAGTGAGAATCGAAACCCACAACCTTGCTGTTGCAAGCACCATTCCCCACCCAAGCTATCAAGCCACTGCTACTGCTGTTTGTTGCTTTTGCCACTATACAGCATGTCATCAGCCGGAGACGGATGGGGATGTTTGAACATAGTATTTGAAGCTAATCAATAAGATTACTCCCCCCACCCTCCCCACGTCCCTCCTTGATAATGGTTGTGTGAAGGTTATCAGAGTCTTCATTCATTAAAAGCCACTCACAGCTGAGAAGAGGGAGGAGGGGGGTGGTGATTGGGTGTGTTTGTAAGTTTAAATAAATCGCTTACGAGAGGACACATTCAATTAGTTATTTCATTATACCCCTATGTGTAATCAATCGCCAAACCCGATAACAAAGCCACATCAATTTGCCGTGCCGCTCCGGCAGACATTTCTCCAAATGATTGAAGAGCACCTCTGTTGAGTGATGCTTCCAATGAGTCCCTCTCTCTGCTCTGCTCTGCTCACAACTAAGCGGAGATGGAAGTTTAGCAGTAACCAGTATCACAAGATCTGGGTTTTCAATATGATATTTAAGGTAAATCATTTAAGGTAAATCATTAGCGTTCTAATTTTCAAAGAATGACATTGAGGTTTCTAGGTTATTTCTAATTTCACTGTGAGAAAGATATCTCTCCCTCTCTCTCTCTCTCTCTCTCTCTCCCTCCTCCCCTTCACCCATAGAGAGATATAGGGCAGAGTAGAAGCCTTTCTCTTTCTTTCTCTCGTTCCCCCTCTCTCTCCCCCTGCACCCTGCAGCGAAGATAAACAATGTGCGAGTGACAGTCTCTCATCACTCTGGTGGCTGAAGCTCTGGCCCTGACCTGATAACATCAAGTGTGCGTGTCACCTGCCAAGTGCCTTCTGTCACACTTCAATGGCAACCCAACAGCTAGAGTGTGGGTAGGGTGGTGTATGTGTGTGTGTGTGTGTCCGTGCTTGTGTGTGTTTGTGTGCTTGTGCATGGGGGTTTATGTGCGCATGTTGGCATGCCAGTACAGACCTTCGTTGGCTTGAGTGAGGGTGAACATGGCAATGGGGGGTTTTGGAGGTATGCCAGGAAACGGAGAAGAAGGGGGAGGGGGAGGTGTAACGACCCAAATGAGAAGGACTTGTGCAGGCACTGTGAAACTATCTAATTTTGTGGGCTCTGCTAGTCTCATTCTCATGTTCAGAATGGACATGGTGATCCGGGAACGCAATTATTTTCACCTATAAAAGGCAACATATGCCAAGATCATAAAAGTTCTTATTGGACAGTAATTTATTAAAGCAAGTCGTAGAAATGGAGAGAGGTAGGGCACATAGCTTCAATATAAAGGTGCTTTTCTGCTTCTCATTACGGGCCTAAACGCCAGTAGAATTCAATAACATACTGTCTGGATGTAGAGTGAAGGGGATGAGCAGAGTAGGATATGTATTTTCTTTATGGGGATCATGGTTGAAATGGGATGGTAATCCATAAAACATTCTATGGCCGGTCGTATCAGACATTGAGGAACAAAGTGTCCATTGTCCACGGTGTGTGTGAGGAGGTGTGCATATTTGGATGTCGGTGTGTGTGTGTGTGTGTGTGTGTGTGTGTGTGTGTGTGTGTGTGTGTGTGTGTGTGTGTGTTTGTGTGTGTGTGTGTGTGTGTGTGTGTGTGTGTGTGTGTGTGTGTGTGTGTGTGTGTGTGTGTGCTCTAATCAACCACCACAGTTAAAGAATCCCCCAGACCAATGTCATAATCTGTCCCACAATCACATCCTTATTGGACTCTGAACTCCTCACCCTCAAGTGTCCATTGGTTGCCTCCGCATCTGTGGGCATCGCTTCCAAATGGTAAAACGTCACTTTGTGCCAAGTTTTCAATGAGGAGCTTGAGGAACGTACCCATACCGAAAGAAACACTACACAGATACAATCTGTATTCATGTCTGGATTGGATTAGAATTGCCACGTTCTCCAATATTGCCGAGTGATCTACGGTAAGTGTGTGACTGTGTGTGTGTTTGTGTTTCTATGTGTCTTGTGTGTCTATTGTATGTGTGTAAATCAGTGTAGAGCTTGAATGCGGTGGTGAATGAGCAGTAATACAGCTTCATTGTGATCCACACAATGGGGAATGATGTGGATTAGCCAATGGGGAGCAGATTGTATTGAGGAGCTTATCAGCATCTTCTCATTATCTAATACAGTAAGTGGAGGGGAGCTAATTGTGTCGGTGCATGTTTTGACACAGAACAATGGTTTCCTATGTACCACTGTTCATCTGCTGAGGAGAAATGAGCAATAAAGGAAACATTGTCTGGGCCTATTGTAATGCTAAAATTCTGTTTTTGTTCATGTAAATGATTGTAAATGACTCTGGTTATTCTAGACAAGGCAGAGGTTTTGCATCCTTTAGTGTGATAAATACCAACACAAATGAAGGAGAACAAACAAAACAAAAGCAGGAAACAGACCATTGTGTTTGGCTGGCTGGAGGGGAGGGCTTATCTACTGTACAGTGTGTGTGCATGCTTAATGATCTATTCTGTGTGAGTGTTTGGTCATTCATACTTGCTAGACGAGGAAACTGGAAACATAGAAAGGTAGGGAAAACACACTAACACAAACAATGATGGCGTGTATTAAAGCTATACAAATTACCTTTGACCCTAAGAAAGGATATGACATTAAATCAGGAACACTCATTTTGTTGGCGAGCGTCTCCCTTGGACAGTCTCCTTGGGTACGCGTAGCCCCCATCCCTCTCTCTCCTTCTCTCTCTCTCTCCCTTTCTTTCTTTTAAGGAGGAATGATGTGCCGGCCCATTGAGATAATGATGCTAATGGTAGTCCTTTACAGGGCTATGTCATTTAGCCCATGAGTGGCAATCACAGATCTACCATTCTGAAGACCTTGACTATGTAGGGACTTGATTACCTTGACCTTGTCTGACCCCATGGCTGTACATTCAGAAGATGAGAGCTACAGAGCCGTAGAAGGAAAGGGTAAGCAGGGAAAATGTCTTTAACAAAGGGGCTCAATCTAGACCCTAATCCTGACCCCTTCTCCCTAACCTTTTGATGCCACAGACAAACACAGACACACAGACATCCCACTGGACACAAGCTGAATGAATCAACATTGTTTCATTTCAACAAAAATATTGTTTGATTTTCCATCTGACGACGTTAAATCAACGTGAAAAACTGACTGGATTTGCAAAAAGCCATCAATGCACATTAATTTTGGGAAATTTTGTCATAGTTCAATGTCATAGTTCAAATTCGGGTTTATTTCACTTTAAATTCACATTAGAATTATAAATTAAATATAAATGAAACTGAATTGAATTGATGTCTGCGCCCAGTCGGATCGAACTTCACTCATGCCCCAAAACAGTAGTCAGATGCTAATCGAATACCCTTTTGCAAGAGATACTCACGTATCCTCTGATGGTATATACTGGGATCATCATATTCCCTCTGATAAAGAGGCATCAACTTCCCAGATGAGAGGCTCTGCCATTTTCTCCAGGTGGACCACTGAGCAGACCACAATGCACCTCCTGCCACATCACTCCATTAAACAATCACAACAACTGACCGATAGAATGGATGAGTAAGGCTCTAAGGATGGCAACTGAGATATAGAGCACTCTATAAACTAGTTTCTGAAAATATAACATGTTTGCCGAACAATGTCAATATGGTGTATACTATACTGTAAAAATGGGGAAACCTAGTGCGTGATTGCAAATTTTACAATTTCTTTCCCAGTCTAGAGGACATTTAACCAATAATACGAGAGGCCATAGTCAATCGAATAGAACTAACGACCAGAGAACGCCGAACATTGCCCCCAACAACCAGTGTTTGTGAATGTAGCATCACGTTTTGTTGAAAAATGTATGGTTTGGGAATGAATATTGCTTTTTAATACTGCCAATTCATTGTATAAAAGCAATAGTACCCTGAAGTCCATGTGTTATGACATATTTATCATACCTGTGATGAGGTCATGAGGCGAAGCAGAGTGACGTAGACCCCTACAGCCATGATAAAAATGCCATAACACATGGACTTGCATGTACTATTGCTTTTATACAATGAGTTACCAGCGTTCTGGCTGGCTCGCTAGCTAACGCTACGTGTATGATCTGTGTAGTAATGTTATTCATATCTCTGAGAGCCATTTGCATTGCTAGTTATAGCATAATGTTAGCTAACTAGCTAACCTTGAGCCTAGCTAGTTGGTTAGCTTTAGCTACCTGTAGATTCATGCAGGGTAGTAACATTATGAGTTGGGATTATGGTTTATTATTTAACTAGCTAGCTAGCTACATGTCTAAACAAAAGACGACATTGCAAGTAACCATTTCAGAGTACCGTTTACACATTCTAACAAGCCAGAAATGAACCACAAGCTTTTTCAGTTCTGCCCACACATTTTCTATGGGATTGAGGTCAGGGCTTTTTGATGGCCACTTCAATACCTTGACTTTGTTGTCCTTAAGCCATTTTGCCACAACTTTGGAAGTATGCTTGGGGTCATTGTCCATTTGGAAGACCCATTTGCGACCAAGCTTTAACTTCCTGACTGAGGTCTTGAGATGTTGCTTCAATATACCCACATAATTTTCCTGCCTCATGATGCTATCTATTTTGCGAAGTGCACCAGTCCCTCCTGCGATAAAGCACCCCCACAACATGATGCTTCCACCCCCGTGCTTCACAGTTGGGATGGTGTTCTTCAGCTTGCAAGCCTCCCCTTTTTCCTCCAACCATAACAATGGTCATTATGGCCAACAGTTATATTTTTGTGTCATCAGACCAGAGGACATTTCTACAAAAAGTACGATCTTTGTCCCCATGTGCAGTTGCAAACCGTAGTCTGGCTTTTTATGGTAGTTTTGGAGCAGTGGCTTCTTCCTTGCTGAGTGGCCTTTCAGGTTATTTCGATATAGGACTCGTTTTCCTGTGGATATAGATATTTTTGTACCTGTTTCCTCCAGCATCTTCACAAGGTCCTTTGCTGTTGTTCTGGGATTGATTTTCACTTTTCGCACCAAAGTACGTTCATCTCTAGGAGACAGAATGCGTCTCCTTCCTGATCGGTATGACGGCTGCGTGGTCCCATGGTGTTTATACTTGCGTTCTATTTTTTGTACAGATGAACGTGGCACCTTCAGGAATTTGGAAATTGCTCCCAAAGATGAACCAGACGTGTGAAGGTCTACAATTTTTTTTCTGAGGTCTTGGCTGATTTTTTTGATTTTCCCAAAAACGAGTTTTAATGACTCCAACCTAAGTGTATGTAAACTTCCGACTTCAACTGTAACTGTAATCCCTTGTTTGCAGTGGAATCAATGTCATATTGATCACTGAGTAATTATATAATCGGAATGGTGTTTATACCAGATGAAATTCATTTCCGTTTATTAATTTTCTCTCTAATAACTCTAGTTCATCTTGAGTAGTGTGTTTGATCGTATGAGCTGGTATAATAGAGGTAGACAGTCTTTAATAATATAATTACATTTCATACATAATAGCATTTCATTGGGAAAGGTTCCAAGTTCATCTTGTTTCTTTCACTGTGTTCTCATTGCATTAGGTATAGTATGTTAATTCTGAAAAGAGCGGATAGCGGATAAATTATTTGAAGTCCAGCAATGAACTTCATTAGTCACAGGCATGCACACATGAACACAGACACACCCAAGTGCCCATACAGTAATAATGTGCATGTGTGAACACACATGTGAGCATGCAAAACCACCCACACGCACACACCCACCCACGCACGCACGTACGCACCCACCTACCCACACACGCATGCACACACACACACACACACACACACACACACACACACACACACACACACACACACACACACACACACACACACACACACACACCTACGCACGCACCCACACACGCATGCACACAGCCCTTGGACATGTCTCATTAAATTCAGGTGAGCAGATTCATTAAAACGTTATTTAAATCCCTCAGGACTGTAATCTGCACCACTCGTGTGCCTGTCACACACACGCACGCACAGACACACACAAACATACACACACAAGAAAACTGCATTGGAACGATTGGTGTTGAAAGAATTTGCAGGTAAGCAGAAACATTGGTGTGACCTGTATACACAAGCACACCAACGGGGCAGTCACCGCATACACTACCGGTAATACAGTAGGAATTACAAGCACACCTCCACATCTGCCATACTCCAGTCTGTTTAATATCAATACAGTGCAATCTACCTCTACCAATGTTTGTTCTCTCCAATGCTTTACATTCAAACAAGAATTGTGAACGGTTAGTTTTTTTCTCAATTTGCAAAACCTTGGTTCCTCCAGACTCCCCCTTGTGTGTCTCAGAGCTGACCTTGTGTGTCCCTATCCCCTTCCTCCCCCACTCCCATACCCCCATCTTACCCTCCCTTCCCAGCTCCTATCCTCCTGCACAACCACAGACCTGACCTTCAGTGGGCCTGTAATTGGTGTACCAGGGGTACGCTTTGTTAGCCTCGTGTAATTTCTGCAATAACTTTACTGATTGCCTGACACTGTCCTACACTGTGAGCTGCTCCGCCATGCTACACTGAGGATAAATCAGAGAGGAACTTAGCTGGAGAGGTCACACACCATGGGGCTATCTAACGACTCAATGGAATTTTGCCACATTCAATTCACTGAAAATGTAGTATGGTTTTCACTTTATAACAGAGACGTAGATGGGGCTTTTATGCTCAATTCTATGTAGTGTTTGGCTCTTTTCTGTTTTTATCTCGTTGTTCTTGAACATCATGTCGAGATTTTCCAGCAGGTGTTTCTAAAGGTGACACACCTCTGCAATACATTGAATCCAACATTGAAAAACAGGAGTTGAAACCAATTCAAAGAGACTCTATGGTAAACGTCTTTAGTTCTCACGCTGTGTTTATTTGAAACTGTTCTGAGAAAGAGTGTACGACCTCCCACTCAATGCTGGGGACTCTAAAGGTGTCAACATTGACAAAGCTGATATGTAGGAGTCACGTTTCACTCATTCTTCTTATTGAACATTTTCCCACCTATTTAAAAACAATAGGATAGAAACCGAAACGTGAGGCATGGTTTGGTACAAGATTTCAGGGGGAAATCATGAAAGACGTAGTGAGATGTAGAGATAGTGAGCAAATGTTTTTGCATTTTTTACCACGTTTGCTTTTTGACATTTACTGATGATGGATAATATTGTTAGGTCAAAATGTTTTTACGATTTAACGGGTGAAAGAGAATATAAAAATCAAAACATAATGTAAAACAGCATGTTCTCAGTCCACCCACCCAACACAGTGAACAGGCTCCGAACAGGATATGAGAAAGAGAGAAGGTGAGAAAAAAAAAGAAAGAACAAGAAAGAGAGAGAAAAAAAGGAAACCATCTCGGGTGCGTGCTGCGAGGCCCTCTCCTGACCTTCACCTGGGTGCCGAGGCAAATTGCATTAGAGAATGACATGTCATTCATCTGGGCTGTACTTGGAGGATCATTTAGCTAATTTAATGATTCATAAGTTTAACACCTCTTAATAATTTCATTTGGCCCCCGCGTGATTGAAATCGTGGCGAGTGAGTTGCGTGCACGGCGCACGGAGGAAGGCAGATGAGATGAGCTTGGCTGTCTGTCTGGATGTTGGAGGGAGATAGAGGATGGAGGGAGAGCAAAATAGAGAGAGAGGAGAAGAAACTCCCGGAGGATGGTAGATCAGTCTATTACCAGCCTGACCTTTTCCCTCCTCTGGATCCACCATTAGAGGGGAAATGTGAAAGTAAAGCATTGATTAACACAGTTATCCAGCCTGGTAGGAGAAAGACAAAGGAAAAATATGTTCATACATTAGGAAAATGCCCTGCATTATTAATGTAAGGATTTGTGTTAAGTGGAGAGCCATGGCGTTCCTGTTTTATATGGGATGTATAGTGAGAACTCACACTGGCAATAGAGAGGGGATTCAAATAGAAGAGGACTACTGTGATATGTACTTTAAACCATGGAGGGAAAAGGCTGTTTGATGATTGCAAAAATGTCTTGAACTGTTTCAGCTTTTGGAAAGTAATGATCTTTGCCTTGATACCTGGATCTCCGTGTAAACATGAACTACATGGCAATGCGGTGGGCCTTGACCTTCTATAAACACTGTGTTATTACAAATGACAGCTGAAATACTGTACATGCAAACACTCAGCAGTTTCCAAAGCCTTACAAAAAAATGTTTTCAATGAGTCAAGTTGCATACATGCAACTACTGCATAAATATAGTGAATGAAACTGCATGGTCAGGAACTTGTATGAACATTGTGGGACTTTTTGATCTTTCACGTTCACATTTCACACCGTTTCTTATAATGGTGAATGTATTGTGACATCAGCTTGGAACAATCTATACCGCAGAGTTGTGTAAGATCACCTAACTAGGCCACAGTGCTGGTAAAGAACATGAACATATTTAATAATATGGGTAATGGTGTCATCCACTGAAACTCATCACAAACTGTCGGTTTGAGGGCAGGTTGGCATTTATTGGGATGACTCATGTACCGGAGGCAGCTCTGCATAGTCTCCTAGCTAGCACAGCTACAAAGTCATAAAATCAAACCTAACCTTAACTCTGACCACACTGATAACCTTCTGCCTAACCCTAACCTTATATGAAGACCCCAGCAAAAATGATTATTTTCATAAATGTTTTCCAATAAATAGCCAATTATGACTTTGCTGCTGGCCCATGTAGTGGAAATCGCTCATCTCTGCCTCCAGGACAAAATTTATCCCAATAAACGTCAACCTGCTGTTTGTGCAGCCACTGAGGACAGACCATGATTGCAAAGAGAACAGAACAGGCCAGGGTGTGATATAGGCTGATAGTCAGAGTGAGCTGACCACAGCACGTTGACTGATACCTCGTAGGAGGCGAGGAGAACACTGAGCTGAAGGCTGAGATGGTGGTGGTGGTGACACACACTCCTCCGGTCGGTAATACACTCCTCTGGTCGGTAATACATTCCTCCGGTTGCAGTTATGGTTGCAGTTTCGTCTCGGCGCTCGTGTCTGTCTCAGATCTTCTACTCTCGGTTCCCAGGGGTTAGTGACTGTGTGATGATCTACCATGAGGTCCACACTATCAGAGCCACATCAATACGGATTGCCTGGTCTGTTTTGACCTCTGGAATGAAAAAAGGGTTCTAGTATAATTGTAACTTGAGGAGGCAGTGATTGCATGTGTAAAAATGGCTCCATTGTATGATGGGTAAAAGAATGAGTGTGAACATTTCTCCTTAAGATAACTTTATATTATTTAATAAACTGTTTTACTGTGACACTTGGTGCATTAATAAGTACATGAAGCCAAATCCCATGTCAATAGCAATAACAGAGCCTATAATGGCTTCACGAATGAAAACATGCTAAAAGGCACCTTGCAGGCCATTGGCCCCAAACATTCAGATCACAATGTATTATATCAGCAGCAGCTGCAGATGAGTATAGGACAGAATCATGTACTGCACAGAGTCTAATTCAGATTGAATTTAAATGGGATTTTTCCCTTTCTCACCATACGTCTCACATCTCCTTACAAGCCCACTGAAGCCTATTAGCTTTGACCTTGTCTGTTGGCCATTGACTGTTCTCTCCATACCTCGTTGCCATCTCATTCTCGATGACCCCAAAGACAAAAGGTCAAGACAGACCCACTTACATTCATCTCAATCTCTTTACAGAGACCAGGAGCTTGGTGGTTGGTTGTGTTAACTCACAGGGCTGCCAGAACAGTGGTGGACCTCCAGACAACCTTGGTGGACCCAGCTCCAATCTACCCATCCAGGACGTGATGCTTATCTCCAGTTTAGCTGGGAAGAGAAGAGAGGACTCCAATTGTGTGGGCCCTATGTTGTCATGATGGACAAAGAGAGTCTATTAAGTTCATGATTTACGGGTTTGTAAAGATGAGATGCTGAGATGCTATGTGTCAAAACAAACCAAGCCACAGCTGGCACCTGTGTGTGTCCACGTGTACACACACATGCTCACATTCCATCTGTCAAGGCATCAGATATCCCTTTCACCATAAACATCTGCTTTACAGCAATGTATCTCTCTCTCTGACTCTCTCTCTTGTTCTCTCTCTTTCTCTTTCTCACTCACACACACATCATACAGTATGTGTATGATGCAGAGACAACATCATCTCTATATGATTCTCATAGCATACTGGCTTTTGGTTGCGTGTTGTAAGGTATGTGAAACAAACGACACCAACAACCACACTTTAGCTTTTTCAACTTAAACTTTATGAAGCATTTAGCTCTGGATTACTGAACACCCAAGTCCAATTCACTTTGAAATCCTCCCAAATGTTATTTTTGTAGGGAGATCAAAAAACACTGTAGCAATTTATTTGCAATAAACTTTCACTGGGTCCCACAGAAATGCAGCTCCGCCGACCTCCGACCTCCGACTATTCATCAACAACCTGGCGTGTCTATGCTCATGCCCACAGAGGGAGGGAAGCACCAGAGGGGAAATGGCTGAGAACTCTATAGAGGTTTTGGTGGGAGACCCTCGTGTAGATTGTGTATGCACATAAAATGCATCTGTGAAACTCCAACCTATGTAAACGGCTTAAGAAAATAAACACGTCTTCTATTACAAATAAACGTTGGTATGGAATACAGACGTGGGGCCGCAGACTTGGCTTTAGTTACTACCTGGGGAGAAAAATGAAGTACAATTTTTATAAATGGAGTTTTCTTGGAAGTCCGGGGAACTCAGGGGATTCTCACTTTGAGGGTCTTGGACATCAAGGGTGTGTCTGGCCTGTTTATTAAGGCAGGTTCCCAACAACCACAAACCCCTAGCCAAACACCCTTTACTCAACAGACCAAGCCCCTTAACTCAACAGGGTGCACCTGGAGGACATAGAACCCTGTGTTTAGCTCAGATGAATCTGTAGACCTTTTTTCAACACCTCCTCCATGGCCCATGTTGTTTCTCTCCCCCTCAGAGTATGCCTAAGCAGGGGCTGGAGAGCATGGCAGAGTTAAGCTCAACAGTGAAAAGCTACAGTGTTAGAGAGCACAAAGATGATAGACACACACAGACACAGACAACACTACAAACACATATACATGCACTCCTTGTTGATTAGTGCTAATTGCTGTTTATCTGGTATGATTATTGCTTCTGTTGAAGTGAGTGGTGTTGAAGTAGAAGCCTTTGCTGATTAGATGGCTGTTTATGTTTGTATACTGTATATCCAGGTCTGTGGTTGGCTGCAGCTTTGGCCAGTATTTAGCTACTCTTCTGTTTTAATTGCTTCATCTCTTCCACCTGTACATGGAACAAGAGATGGAAAGGTTTCTCCCCTCGCTGATGTACACAGCAGGCTTTGAGATGTCAGCCGGTCTCTTTAACGGGCCAGTGACAGCTTCCTCCTGTCACAACTCTGACTTCCTGTACAAACAGAGACTCATTAAAATCACCACCCTGGTCTGTGGGCGGGCCTCCTGGTCCTCCCCACCAATTAAGCGCAGTCAGGACTGTCGCCGTGACGACTCCCCACTTTGAGTTAAAAAGCAGGCGCTCTGGGAGCTAACGCCGTGTGTCAAAACATAATTATGATTTCACCCGATACCCCTGTCCAAAACTAGAGGGAGGGAAGGAGGGAGAAAGAGAGAGAGAGAGGAAGAAAGAGAGAAAGAGAGAGAGCAGAGAGAGAGCAGAGATAGGGCAAACTGG